>NW_026689759.1:12500-35081 GCF_943734765.1 Anopheles ziemanni | reverse complement strand
CTTGGTGAACAAACACTTGATATACACTCTTCGGAGGTACTTCGGGTATCGCCTGTTGTCCGAGACCACTTGCATGGTTAGCAAGCGTTGTGATCTAATGGCCCAACCGGGCAAACACTTTGGATTCGCAAGGACTTGGAGTGCCGGGACGGGTTGGCGGATCCAACACTCTGGGTTCCTCCGGGTACTTGGGGTTGGTTGAGGACTTGGTGAGCAAACACTTGATATACGTTCTTCGGATGTACTTCGGGTGTCACCTGTTGTCCGAGGCCACTTGCATGGTCAACGGTTGAGGTGGTGATGGCGGGTCGGTGCTGTAGGGTGCCGGCCTGTTGGCTGCCTTGGCCGGGTTGGTTGGTTAACACTTGATTGGGCTTGCACCCGAGGGTAATGGCACTTGAAGGTGGGTACTGGCCGGCTGACCTGGTGTGATGGTTGGTTGGTGAACACTTGGCGGTACTTGCACTTGGCTGTGCTTGGACTTGAAGGTGGGATCCGGCTGGCCTAGGCCATTGGTGGTTGGTTGGTGGGTTAGCCCTTAGCTGGCTGGCTGCTGGCTGGCCATCGGTGGTGTGGTGTGGTGAGGTGTGTGGAGTCGAGCATCGCGCGCCGTTGCCTTCTTCGGAGTGTTGTAGGTACGCAAGTGCTTGCAATGCAAAGAGGTTGGTGATGGAGTGACATTGCCTTCACCATGGAGTTGCGGGTACTTAGGTACTTGCAAGGAGATGGTGGTATGGTGGTGTTGCGTGTGTGGTGTTCGATTAGAAAGATATAATTTCTAAGTCCGGATTAGTGCTGTCAGTGGGGCCGCCGCTAACAGGTCCTGCACGGCCACCGTGGGGCTTGACTTGCGCTAATCGGACTTGGGGCGATCACGATGTCCCCGTGCGGGACTTAGAAGATGGAAGAACACAAGTACCCTTATCCCATGACTTGTGAGCGATTGGCATACGTTACCACATGAAGAGAAAAATTGGCTAAGTCCCGGATCCATATTATATGAAGAGAAAAATCGGCTAAGTCCCGGATCCATATTATATGAAGAGAAAAATTGGCTAAGTCCCGGATCCATATTATATGAAGAGAAATATCGGCTAAGTCCAGGATCCATATATAATAACCTAATAATCGGCTAAGTCCCGGATCCATATTATATGAAGAGAAAAATCGGCTAAGTCCAGGATCCATATATAATAACCTAATAATCGGCTAAGTCCAGGATCCATATATAATAACCTAATAACAGGCTAAGTCCAGGATCCATATTATATGAAGAGAAAAATCGGCTAAGTCCGAGATTGGGTCTGTCAGACATACACTTTCAAGATACCACACAAGCAAGCAAGATGGCCTAGTGATGGAACCATATAATATGAAGAGAAAAATCGGCTAAGTCCGAGATTGGGTCTGTCGGAAATACACTATCAAGTTACCACACAAGCAAGCAAGATGGCCTAATGATGGATCCATATGATATGAAGAGAAAAATCGGCTAAGTCCAGGATCCATATAATATGAAGAGAAAAATCGGCTAAGTCCCAGATTGGGTCTGTCAGACATACACTATCAAGTTACCACACAAGCAAGCAAGATGGCCTAGTGAAGGATCCATATGACATGAAGAGAAAAATTGGCTAAGTCCAAGATTGGGTCTGTCAGACATACACTTTCAAGTTACCACACAAGCAAGCAAGATGGCCTAGTGATGGATTCATATAATATGAAGAGAAAAATCGGCTAAGTCCCAGATTGGGTCTGTCTGAAATACACTTTCAGTTTACCACATGAGCAAGCAAGTTTACCACATGAAGAGAAAGCGGCAAAGTCCGGGAATGTTACCACATGAACTGGAAAATGGGCAAACACCTACCTTTACAGGGAACGTGAATAAGTAAGGCTGTAGACATCGGATCGACAAGCCAAAGACTGATATGGAAAGGAAATGAGTAGTACTAGCTTTCCTGAGAGTTGCAGAGCTTAGACTGCATATGAACGGAAGTTATTTAGCGTCAAAGTCAGAAAAGTTGCCCAAGGAACACAAGTTCCAACTTAGAGCATGAATACCGCCTAGACGGAAAGAGGTACGGCCAGGCTGAGGAATAAGAAAATGTTGGCCAACATGTTCCCTAACTATCCCCCGAAGACCGTAAAGCAATCCAACATCAACCAAGAAAGTTATAGCCCGATCAAGGAAACACCTACTTTGCACCGATATTGCACCAAATACATGTACCAAGCACCTTCGGTTGCATACCTGCAGGGGCTTACCATAGTAGGCCATGGAAGACGATATACCGAACATAATCACTTTCTATCTCCTCGGGTGTGGAGATAGCGCTTTGCGGTATAAGAACGAAAGTTAGACCATATCTTGGTGCATCTTTTTGCCCGAGAACACAAGACCCTATCTACCAAGGCAAGAAAGTTGTGTGGGGACAAAATGTCCAAAAGTGCCCAAAGTGGCACACTTGAACCATATATTCGAGAAAAACACAAGTGTGGGCCCGAGCTAGCAAGTTGAAATGTTCTGACCGTCAGTAGCCCTAGTTGAGGTGCACTTATCATTATACGAGGCCAACGTGCCAGCTAGTCTCTAAAGGGGCGATATGGGTGTTCCAAGGTTTGTACCCAATTGAGGAAAAAACAGGGTAAGGTACGGGTGTACCGCGAATAACTCGGGCTATAGATGTCCGATCGATGAGTTTGGCATATGTATGGAAAGGTCTCGACGAGACCTAACTACCCTGAAAGTATGAAGGCAAAGACTTGAATGACCGGGAAGTTATTAAGTGCACAAGTGGTAAAGTTGCACCAAAGTCCATGTTACCCGAAGTGTTACATGAACACCCAATATTCGACCAAAACACAAGTTTAGAGACGAGCTAGCGAGCTACATTGTTCAGGACCGTCAGTAGCCCGCATCAAGACACGCATTTAATTATACGGGGCCTAGCCGCTAGCTCGACTCGAAGTCGGTCATATGGTTGGTTGATGGTTTGGACCGACCACGTGGTGTACCAAGGTGATGTACCTTTCATGAATTAAACTCTGGCTGTATGGCACTGAGCGACAAGCTAAGGTGTGATTTGGAATAGTCTTAAGTGGGACTATTTAGGAAAAATGCGAACAAAAAATCACAAAGTCCTTGGGCGAAGCTATTAGCGAAACATAGAGCAAATTGGTACCAAAAACTATGGAAATGGGACTTGAGTCAAAAATAACCGCAAGTTGGAGAAGAGATAGCAAGCTTGCGTAGAACAATTATATTTGGTGCATGGTATCACCAACAAAAAAGTATATGGGGCCAAGGTGCTGGCTGGCCTCCAAAGTGGAGATATGGGCGATCCAAAGTTTGTACCCAAGTACGAACAAGTATGGAAAAAACAGGGTAAGGTACCAAGTACCATTAATAACTTCGGCTGTAGATGGCCGAGCGAGGCAAACGGCTCACCGTTGGAAAGGTCTTGGGGAGACCTATCTACCCTGAAAGTTTCATGAGGCTGAGTTGAAATACCACGGAGATATTAGGTGATGATGGTCCAATTCGGGGACCAAGTCGCAGGAAATGGCACTTGACCAAAATCACCCTTGGAAGGTGAATACCGGCTTACCGTAAGAGATAGCGACTTGGCGTAGAATATTCATAAGTTGCGCGTGTAGAGACGCAACTTTTATTATATGGGGCCAACCCGGTCAGGGTGCTCCAAGTCGGTCGTTTTTTCGGTTTATGGTTTGGGCCGACCACGTGGTGTACCAAGTTGAGGTACCTTTCATGAATTATAACTCGGTCAGTTTGCCACCGAGCGACAAGCTGCGGTGTGTTTTGGAATGGTCTTGAGTGGGACTATCAAGCAAAAATACAAATAGAAAATCAGCTTGTCCATGGCCGAAGCTATTAGTGAAACATATAGCAAAATGGGTCCAAAAACGAATGAAATGGGACTTGGACCAAGAATAACGGCAAGTTGGAGAAGACGATAGCAAGTTGACGTAGAACATTTATATTTTGGGCATAGTATGACCAACAAAAAAGTATTTGGGCCAAGGTGCTGGCTGGCCTCCAAAGTGGAGATATGGGCGATACAAAGTTTGTACCCAAGTACGAACAAGTATGGAAAAAACAGGGTAAGGTACCAAGTACCATTAATAACTTCGGCTGTATATGGCCGAGCGAGGCAAACGGCTCACCGTTGGAAAGGTCTCGGGAGACCTATCTACCCTGAAAGTTTCATGAGGCTGAGTTGAAAGACCACGGAGATATTAGGTGATGATGGTCGTATTCGGGGACCAAGTCGCAGGAAATGGCACTTGACCAAAATCCCCCTTGGAAGGTGAATACCGGCTTACCGGTAAGAGATAGCGACTTGGCGTAGAATATTCATAAGTTGGGCGTATAGAGACGCAACTTTCATTATATGGGGCCAACCCGGTCAGGGTGCTCCAAGTCGGTCGTTTGGTCGGTTTATGGTTTGGGCCGACCACGTGGTGTACCAAGTTGAGGTACCTTTCATGAATTATAACTCGGTCAGTTTGCCACCGAGCGACAAGCTGCGGTGTGTTTTGGAATGGTCTTGAGTGGGACTATCAAGGAAAAATACAAATAGAAAATCAGCTTGTCCATGGCCGAAGCTATTAGTGAAACATATAGCAAAATGGGTCCAAAAACGAATGAAATGGGACTTGGACCAAGAATAACGGCAAGTTGGAGAAGAGATAGCAAGTTGGCGTAGAACAATTATATTTGGTGCATGGTATGACCAACAAAAAAGTATATGAGGCCAAGGTGCTGGCTGGCCTCCAAAGTGGAGATATGGGCGATCCAAAGTTTGTACCCAAGTATGGCAAAAACTGGTAGAGGTACCTTTCATGAATTACTGCTCAGGCTGTATGGCACTTAGCGGGACGCTTGGCTCTGGTATGGAATAGTCTTGAGTGGGACTATCAAGGAAAAATACGAACAAAAAATCACCATGTCCACGGACGAAGGTATTAGCGAAACTTAGAGCGAAATTGCGACCAAGTCGCTGGAAATGGCCCTTGGACCAAGTATACCGTCAAGGCGGTACGAGATAGCGAGTTGACGTGGAATATTTATAAGTTTGCCTCCACGAGACGAAAGTTTAGTTATATGGGGCCAACCCGCTCAGGGTTGTCCAAGTCGGTCATATGGCTGATCGAAATTTTCGACAAGTACTGAGAAAACAGGGTAAGGTACCGTGTACCTCGAATAACTTTGGCTGTAGATGTCCGAGCGAGGCAAACGGCATAGCGTTGGAAAGGTCTTGAGGTGTTCTAGGCACCCTGAAAGTTTGAAAAGGCTATCTGGAAAAACTCGTGGAGATATTAGAGAAACATTGGGCCCAAAAGATACCAAGTCGCAGGAAATGGGCCCTCCAAGAACACCCTAAAATCCCAATTACGGCTAAGTTGCAGGCCAGCTAGCGAAGTGAAATGTTCTAGGCATAACTAGAACACGTTAATGCGCAACTTTTTGAATCAGAACTTTTTTCGATATCTGGCCCCCAAAGGGGGGATATGGGCGATCAAAGGATTTTTCCAAGTTTCGGTACTTTTTACGGTATCGCTCATAGCTCCGGCTGTATGCAAGCAAATGACAATCTAAGACATGATTTGGAAAGGTATTGAGCAGTACTAACTTACGTTAGAACACAGCGAAGCGCTATCGGTTCATGGCAAGGCCGATATAAGCAGTCAAAGATGAAAAATGTTGACAAAATGAACAAAAATTACCTTGGTACGCGAATAGCGGCCAGGGATGAAGAGGTACGAAGGTGGTGTAGAAGAATTATAATTAGGGCTTGGTACGCTCTAAAAGTTTGCCGAAGACCGCAAAGCGCTCAGACCCATAGAAAGTGGCCATTTGGGTCCGAACAGTGCATGCAAAGAGGTGAAAATGCAAAAATTGCACTTTGGGGGCGATTTGCGGGGGGAAGGAGGGGTCGGAGGGCAAAATGTCCCTTGACCAAAAGTCTTATCTCGTCGAGATCTACAACATTGCCGAAGACCGCAAAGCGCTAGCTCGCAATCGAAAAATCGAGAATTTGAAAATTTTCTAAGTCTTGGGCTCCCTAAGGAAAAGTTTCAAAAATCACGTTTGTCCCCAATTTTGAAGGGGAAGGAGTCGGTTCCGGGGCATGGTGTCTTCGGCAAAAAGTCTTATCTTTTTGCGTACTTTCGACTAGTTCAATAAAAATTTTTGACCCAAAATTTGTTCGGCGGACCCCTAGGTCGAAAAACCCGAAAAAAGTCGAAAAAGTCGAAAATGTCGAAAAATGAGAAAACCTCATATTCGGACTCTACACGAGCCCCAGATATTGAAAAGTGAAATCCGCGGTCGATTTGGAACAAAAAATTGACCTAGGCAAAGTTGTATGGAGGTAGGGACCCCTGAGAAAAAAGTTTGGTCCCGAGGCTCCTTGGACCACCAAGTCCCTAGGTCGGACCAAAATCGGAAAAAATCCGACCAAAGTCGAAAGTGTCGAAAATTTAAAAAACCCCTTTTGGGGCCCTATGGCCTCCCTAGATAATGAAAAGTGAGGTCCGCGGCCGATCCGGAAGAAAAACTTGACCTAGGCAAACTTGTATGACGGTGGGGACCCAAAAAAAATTTCGATGAGTGTAGTTTAGACAGGCCGGAAAATGTATCGGTGGTCCGTATCAAGGGACGTCTTTTAGTTCCATGGGGTGGTGGTCGTCGAACAAAGTCGCCTAGGTCGACCACCAGAAAGACCAGTCGTGTTGTAATGGATGTTTTGACCACTTTACTAGGGAAACCTAGTAGGTCGAAGCAAATTTGGGGTTCGAGATGAGTTGGTGAAAGTTGGTCCAAACTAGGTGTGCTTGGTGGAGGTTGACCATGAAAGTAGAGCATGATAGGAATGACCATAACTTTGGTTCTAGATGTCGGATCGGTACACTTGAGGCAGTTTTGGAAAGGTGAAGGCCTGCTCTAGCTATGTTTCCTACCAAGCTGAGCGCCTACTAGTGACCCGGAGGAGGTATTAAGGGTCAAAGGCAAAAAGGGGTACCCTAAAGTGCATGTGACCAAGAAAATGGGAAAAACGGTATCGCCTATAGCTCAGGCTGTATGGCTCGGATCGGAAAGCTTGGATATGCGTTGGAAAGGTCTTGACGAGCGCTAGCTATGTGTCCTACCAAGCGAAGCGCTAGGTGTTGAGCAAGTCGGTCATATTAGAGGGCAAAGGTGAAAAATGGTGGTTTAGAGGCGAAAATTCACCTTATGATCGAAAATAGCGGGCGAACGATAAGAGCTACGAACACGGCGTAGAACAATCATAAGTACGTTACCACAAGACCTAACTTTGGCCAATATAGAGCGAGAAGATCGGAGGTACCCATCAGGGTGATATGGCTGGTTCAAAGTTGGACCAAAACGAGACTTGAGAAATGGGTTGAAACACGGTATCGCGAATAACTCAGGCTGTATGGAACGGATCGACAAGCTAAGATCAGTGTTGGAAAGGTCGAACCGAGCGCTAACTATAATCCCAAACAACCGAAGCGCTAAGTGTTGAGCAAAACTGAGTTATTAAGCGACAAAGTGGAAAAATAATACCAAAATTTCCAAAAATCACACAAGACCAAGAATACCGAGCAGGCGGTAAGAGATAGCGGGTTGACGTAGAATACTTATAAGTTTGCCTCTACGAGACCTAAAAGTCGTCCATAGACAGCGAGAAGATCGGACCACTCTGGAAGGGTGATACGAGTGGTCAAAAATTGGCAAAAATGAAACATGGCTAAAATGGATTTGACTTGTGCACCGTATAGCTCCGGCTGTATGGCATGGATTGTTAAGCTAGGATATGTTTTGGAAAGGTAACACCCAGCGCTAGATACGACTAGAAGAAAGCAAAGCGCTAACTAGCATGATTTGGAAGTTATTAAGTGTCAAAGTCGAAAAATGTTACCAAAATTGAAACTCGAGTACATTGGGCCAAAAAGTACAAGTTGTGAAATTTGGACTTACGAGTAAAATACCGAGCAGGCGGTAAGAGATAGAGACTTGGTGTAGAACAATTATATGTTGGGCATGTTATAACCTATATTTGGCCCGAACATAGTGACGAGATCGGTGGTACCCAAAAGGGTGGTACAGGTGTTAGATGGTTTTCCCAGAGCATAAGCTCCACATGATATGGAAAACGGGAAACATCATAACTTCGGCTGTATGGCATGGAATGGAACGAACAAGGTATCGATGGAAAGAGAAAAGGTAGCGCTAACTATAATTCCTACCAAGCAAAGCGCTAGCATGTGACCGTTCGGGTGTTATTGTGAGTCAAAGTCAGAAATTGTTACCACGAGAGGCGAAAATCCGACTAAGTCCATGAATACCGGGCTGGCGGTAAGAGATACGGCTTGGCCGTAGAACATTTATAAGTTGGCCAATACAAGACCTAAGTTTCGTCCATAGACGACAAGAAGATCGAAGATACGTGAAGGTGAGATATGGGCGTCCCAAAGTGGGCCTTTGAAAAAGTGACAAACTTCCCTTATAACAGCATACACCAAATATCTCTGGCTCTATGGCACCGAATAAGAAGTTGAGCTCAGCGATAGAAAGGTGATAGTCAGCGCTAAATATCATACGAACAGAGTGAAGCGCTAAAGGGAAAGGATCTTGGTGATATAAGGTGACAAAGTCGAGAAAAGTTGCCTCAAAATCATGAAAAATGTGAAAAAATGACTAAGTCCCGGGTGCCTTAAGGGCAGGTTTATCGAATGTACCGAGCTGGCGGTACGAGATAGAGACTTGGTGTAGAACAATTATATGTTTGGCATGGCAAGACCTACATTCGGTCAATACAAAGTGAGAAGATCAAAGATACCCGCAAGGGTGATATTGGTGTCCAAAGGAAAAAAGCACTAAGTCAAGAAGTCAGTATGCGATGAAACACGGACCAAGAGTACCAAGCAATTGGTGCAAGTTAGAGCCTTAATGGTTCAAGATAGAGACTTGGTGTTGAACAATTATAAGTTTGGCATAGCAAGACCTACATTTGGTCAATACATGGTGCGAAGATCAAAGATACCCGTAAGGGTGATATTGGTGTCCAAAGGTAAAAAACACTAAGTCTTGGGAAACTTATATGAAGGAAAGGACCCTGATGGGTCATATGGAATTGATCGAAAAATCGGCTAAGTCCCAAAATGGGGATGTCAGAACTACACTCATATGTTACTACATGAAGCAAGGCAAACTTATATGAAGAAAAGGACCCTTATGGGTCATAAGGTATGGATCGAAAAATCGGCTAAGTCCCAAAATGATGATGTCAGAACTACACTCAAATGTTACCACACCAAGCAAGGCAAACTTATATGAAGAAAAGGACCCTGATGGGTCATATGGTATTTTACGAAAAATCGGCTAAGTCCCAAAATGGGGATGTCAGAACTACACTAAAAAGTTACCACACCAAGCAAGGCAAACTTATATGAAGCAAAGGACCCATATGGGTCATATGGTATTTTACGAAAAATCGGCTAAGTCCCAAAATGGTGATGTCAGAACTACACTCAAATGTTACCACACCAAGCAAGGCAAACTTATATGAAGGCAAGGACCCTGATGGGTCATATGGTATTGATTGAAAAATCGGCTAAGTCCCAAAATGGGGATGTCAGAACTACACTCAAATGTTACCACACCAAGCAAGGCAAACTTATATGAAGCAAAGGACCCTGATGGGTCATATGGTATTGATTGAAAAATCGGCTAAGTCCCAAAATGGGGATGTCAGAACTACACTCAAATGTTACCACACCAAGCAAGGCAAACTTATATGAAGCAAAGGACCCATATGGGTCATATGGTATTTTACGAAAAATCGGCTAAGTCCCAAAATGGGGATGTCAGAACTACACTCAAATGTTACCACACCAAGCAAGGCAAACTTATATGAAGGCAAGGACCCTGATGGGTCATATGGTATTTTACGAAAAATCATCTAAGTCCCAAAATGGGGATGTCAGAACTACACTCAAATGTTACCACACCAAGCAAGGCAAACTTATATGAAGCAAAGGACCCTGATGGGTCATATGGTATTGATTGAAAAATCGGCTAAGTCCCAAAATGGGGATGTCAGAACTACACTCAAATGTTACCACACCAAGCAAGGCAAACTTATATGAAGCAAAGGACCCTGATGGGTCATATGGTATTTTACGAAAAATCGGCTAAGTCCCAAAATGGGGATGTCAGAACTACACTCAAATGTTACCACACCAAGCAAGGCAAACTTATATGAAGCAAAGGACCCATATGGGTCATATGGTATTTTACGAAAAATCGGCTAAGTCCCAAAATGATGATGTCAGAACTACACTCAAATGTTACCATACCAAGCAAGGCAAACTTATATGAAGGAAAGGACCCATATGGGTCATATGGTATTTTACGAAAAATCGGCTAAGTCCCAAAATGAGGATGTCAGAACTACACTAAAAAGTTACCACACCAAGCAAGGCAAAGTACCTAGGTGAACCCTAGGAAGAAACACGGACCAAGTCAGATGGCCTAAGACAATAGAACAAGTGACCTAGGCAAAGTTGTATGGCGCTGAGGACCCTGAAAAATCTGGTTAGTGTAGTTTAGACAGGGTAGGTTTTTGGGTCGGCCGAACCCCCTTATTTTGGGTTTTGGCCTCATCAAGAAGCTACACCTAGGCAAACTGCCTAGGGTGAAAGTGCGAAGACCAATCGAATAGTAAGACAAGTTTTGACCGATCGCCCTAGGCAAGCTTGTATGAAGAAAGGGACCCTAAGGGTCATATGGAAATACATGAAAAATCGGCTAAGTCCCAAAATTGGGATGTCAGAACTACACTAAAAAGTTACCACATCAAGCAAGGCAAACTACCTAGGTGAACCCTAGCAAGAAACACGGACCAAATCAGATGGCCTAAGTCAAGAGTGCAAGTGACCTAGGCAAAGTTGTATGACGGTGAGGACCCTGAAAAATCTGGTTAGTGTAGTTTAGACAGGGGAGGTTTTTGGGTCGGCTGAACCTCCTTATTTTGGGTTTTGACCTCCTCAAGAAGCTACACCTAGGCAAACTGCCTAGGGTGAAAGTGCGAAGACCAATCGAATAGTAAGACAAGTTTTGACCGATCGCCCTAGGCAAGCTTGTATGAAGAAAGGGACCCTATGGGTCATATGGAAATACATGAAAAATCGGCTAAGTCCCAAAATTGGGATGTCTGAACTACACTAAAAAGTTACCACATCAAGCAAGGCAAAGTACCTAGGTGAACCCTAGCAAGAAACACGGACCAAGTCAGATGGCCTAAGTCAATAGAACAAGTGACCTAGGCAAAGTTGTATGGCGCTGAGGACCCTGAAAAATCTGGTTAGTGTAGTTTAGACAGGGTAGGTTTTTGGGTCGGCCGAACCCCCTTATTTTGGGTTTTGGCCTCATCAAGAAGCTACACCTAGGCAAACTGCCTAGGGTGAAAGTGCGAAGACCAATCGAATAGTAAGACAAGTTTTGACCGATCGCCCTAGGCAAGCTTGTATGAAGAAAGGGACCCTAAGGGTCATATGGAAATACATGAAAAATCGGCTAAGTCCCAAAATTGGGATGTCAGAACTACACTAAAAAGTTACCACATCAAGCAAGGCAAACTACCTAGGTGAACCCTAGCAAGAAACACGGACCAAGTCAGATGGCCTAAGTCAAGAGTGCAAGTGACCTAGGCAAAGTTGTATGACGGTGAGGACCCTGAAAAATCTGGTTAGTGTAGTTTAGACAGGGGAGGTTTTTGGGTCGGCTGAACCTCCTTATTTTGGGTTTTGACCTCCTCAAGAAGCTACACCTAGGCAAACTGCCTAGGGTGAAAGTGCGAAGACCAATCGAATAGTAAGACAAGTTTTGACCGATCGCCCTAGGCAAGCTTGTATGAAGAAAGGGACCCTATGGGTCATATGGAAATACATGAAAAATCGGCTAAGTCCCAAAATTGGGATGTCTGAACTACACTAAAAAGTTACCACATCAAGCAAGGCAAAGTACCTAGGTGAACCCAAGCAAGAAACACGGACCAAGTCAGATGGCCTAAGTCAAGAGAACAAGTGACCTAGGCAAAGTTGTATGACGGTGAGGACCCTGAAAAATCTGGTTAGTGTAGTTTAGACAGGGGAGGTTTTTGGGTCGGCTGAACCTCCTTATTTTGGGTTTTGACCTCCTCAAGAAGCTACACCTAGGCAAACTGCCTAGGGTGAAAGTGCGAAGACCAATCGAATAGTAAGACAAGTTTTGACCGATCGCCCTAGGCAAGCTTGTATGAAGAAAGGGACCCTATGGGTCATATGGAAATACATGAAAAATCGGCTAAGTCCCAAAATTGGGATGTCTGAACTACACTAAAAAGTTACCACATCAAGCAAGGCAAAGTACCTAGGTGAACCCTAAGAAGAAACACGGACCAAGTCAGATGGCCTAAGTCAAGAGTACAAGTGACCTAGGCAAAGTTGTATGGCGCTGAGGACCCTGAAAAATCGGGTTAGTGTAGTTCAGACAGGGGAGGTTTTTGGGTCGGCTGAACCTCCTTATTTTGGGTTTTGACCTCCTCAAGAAGCTACACCTAGGCAAACTGCCTAGGGTGAAAGTGCGAAGACCAATCGAATAGTAAGACAAGTTTTGACCGATCGCCCTAGGCAAGCTTGTATGAAGAAAGGGACCCTATGGGTCATATGGAAAATCCATGAAAAATCGGCTAAGTCCCAAAATTGGGATGTCTGAACTACACTAAAAAGTTACCACATCAAGCAAGGCAAAGTACCTAGGTGAACCCTAAGAAGAAACACGGACCAAGTCAGATGGCCTAAGTCAAGAGTACATGTGACCTAGGCAAAGTTGTATGGCGCTGAGGACCCTGAAAAATCGGGTTAGTGTAGTTCAGACAGGGGAGGTTTTTGGGTCGGCTGAACCTCCTTATTTTGGGTTTTGACCTCCTCAAGAAGACAGACCTAGGCAAACTGCCTAGGGTGAAAGTGCGAAGACCAATCGAATAGTAAGACAAGTTTTGACCGATCGCCCTAGGCAAGCTTGTATGAAGAAAGGGACCCTTAGGGTCATATGGAAATTCATGAAAAATCGGCTAAGTCCCAAAATTGGGATGTCAGAACTACACTATAAAGTTACCACATCAAGCAAGGCAAAGTACCTAGGTGAACCCTAGGAAGAAACACGGACCAAGTCAGATGGCCTAAGTCAAGAGTATAAGTGACCTAGGCAAAGTTGTATGGCGCTGAGGACCCTGAAAAATCGGGTTAGTGTAGTTAAGACAGGGGAGGTTTCAGGGTCGGCTGGACCTCCTTATTTCGGGTTTTGGCCTCCTCAAGAAGACAGACCTAGGCGAATTGCCTAGGGTGAAACTGCGAAGACCAATCGAATAGTAAGACAAGTTTTGACCGATCGCCCTAGGCAAGCTTGTATGAAGAAAGGGACCCTTAGGGTCATATGGAAATTCATGAAAAATCGGCTAAGTCCCAAAATTGGGATGTCAGAACTACACTAAAAAGTTACCACATCAAGCAAGGCAAAGTACCTAGGTGAACCCTAGGAAGAAACACGGACCAAGTCAGATGGCCTAAGTCAAGAGTATAAGTGACCTAGGCAAAGTTGTATGGCGCTGAGGACCCTGAAAAATCGGGTTAGTGTAGTTAAGACAGGGGAGGTTTCAGGGTCGGCCAGACCTCCTTATTTCGGGTTTTGGCCTCCTCAAGAAGACAGACCTAGGCGAATTGCCTAGGGTGAAACTGCGAAGACCAATCGAATAGTAAGACAAGTTTTGACCGATCGCCCTAGGCAAGCTTGTATGAAGAAAGGGACCCTATGGGTCATATGGAAATTCATGAAAAATCGGCTAAGTCCCAAAATTGGGATGTCAGAACTACACTATAAAGTTACCACATTAGCAAGGCAGACTTGTATGAAGAACGGGACCCAGGTGAAAGTAGCAAATATCCCAAACCGAACATGAATATTATACACACAAGAGTACGAACATAAAGGAACACGGACCAAGCGTGCCGAGAGAATCGGTACTATAGAGCCCTCGTGGTTCTACACAAAGACTTTATGTTAGGGGTTCAAGCCCCATAGTACTCAAACGGTGACAGTAGCAAATATCCCAAACCGAACATGAATATTATACACACAAGAGTACGAACATAAAGGAACACGGACCAAGCGTGCCGAGAGAATCGGTACTATAGAGCCCTCGTGGTTCTACACAAAGACTTTATGTTAGGGGTTCAAGCCCCATAGTACTCAAACGGTGACAGTAGCAAATATCCAAAAACGAACTGGAATTTACATTCTGTTGGTCATGCGGTCGTCCAAAGGGGTCTAGTATCCTGGGATGACAAGCATCACGGGCACAGTCTCGTATCAAAACAGTCGAAGAGGCCCGCGAAAGCTTGCTTTCCATGGCTATGCGATGCACAAATTGAGTTTCTCCGTAGTTATACACAGCGCACAGGTGAAAGTAGCAAATATCCCAAATCGAACATGAATTTTATACACACAAGAGTACAAACATAAAGGAACACGGACCAAGCGTACCGAGAGAATCGGTACTAGAGCCCTTGTGGTTCTACATTGAGAGCCCTCGTGGTTCTACATAGATACTTTATGTTAGGGGTTCCAACCCCATAGTACTAGAACGGTGGAAGTAGCAAATAAACCGAACGTGGAATTTACTTTCTGATGGTCATGCGGTCGTCCAAAGGGGTCTAGTATCCTGGGATGACAAGCATCACGGGCACAGCTCGTATCAAAACAGTCGAAGAGGCCCGCGAAAGCTTGCTTTCCATGGCTATGCGATGCACAAATTGAGTTTACTCACCGTAGTATAAAACGAACGAACCGAACCTATCCGAGTAGGGATAATGGGCGCAGTAACATACTTCTGTGACCCAGCGAGAGTTGAACGAGGTGACATGAACTGTCAGTGGCTTATATCAGATGGGATACATACATGAGATTGCTTTCAAATCTACACTCGAAAACCTAACCAAGTAAAAGCGAACGTGGGGAGGATTCGAAACTGGTAACGAAATCTTAAGCTGGAAAGAGTCATCACTATGGATACATATTATGCGAAACCAATCAAGTGCTCATTACTGATCCAAAACCGAAGAGCACTAGTGAACACCTTAATCTCACCCTAGTTCACATCCAAGTGATCGACCACGTGTGTGAAGCAAAGACCAATCGAATTCCTCAATGGACCGAACACTATGAACAAATGGCCAAAAACGTTATAACTATCCAAACATACTACTATCTAGCGAAAGTCATCACGATGGAACCATACCATGATCTTTAACCTATAGCGCTCACCATATTCCTACCCAGAGTGCAAGTGAACAGATTGCCCACCCTTACCCAGTTCACAACCACGTGATCGACTAACATACCGAGGTTACCACAAGTCAAAGTTATACGTTTACAAGCGCAAGACCAATCGAAAACCCCGAAAGCAATCTCGACCCAAAATGTATTATCCGTGAGTGTAGTCGAGTCTCGTACTCGTCATCTGTAATCGTCGGATAGAATATCCAGTACACGGTTGTCTTTCCAAATGAAATCTACATACAGAACTCGCTCTTGGCAAATGGGTGGCAATGGCGCAATCAGGAGCGAGTTCCCGTCCGGGTGCCAAGTGATTGGCAAATGTCTGGGGGAAAGCAACCATATATTGATTTGTCTGTTAGTGTACTGGGTGTTTGAGGTATGTAGTATCCACGCTTGGTTGGGTGTGTCAGAGGACCATGGATGCGTTCACAACCCCAATTGGGGTACATCGGGAATGATTTTGTGGAACCGATGTGCCCGGCACACACTAAGTTTTGTTGCAAGTTAATAGTGTGCCATGTCCGGGGGGGTTGTGATTAAACTCTGGTGAATTGCGTACTGTGGTGATTGGGGTATGAAAGCCCCGCAGTTGCAATGATCGGACGCGCCTAGCGTGTCCTTTAGTTGATGGTAGGGAAATGAAGGCCCTTGTCAGCTCACCTAAGTATTCATGGAAGTTTGGCATAAGGTCGCTGTGGTAGGGGTATGAAGGCCCCGTCAGCGCATGCACAATCGGGCGCACGTGCGCTTAGCGGAATCGAATGCCGCTCAAGTGCCTGTCCGGTGCATCGGGTGTGTGTGATACGAGGGCAATGAGGTTCGCACGGGGGCTCGCCTCCCGTGTGCTACCGGACTTGACAACATATAGAACGTGGTGTTTGCTCCTCCGGGTGCAATGGGACAATGAACATTCGAACGCAAAGTCGGAATTCTGGTTGATCCTACCAGTAATATACGCTCGTCTCAAAGGTTAAGCCATGCATGTCTAAGTACAAACAGATTTAATGTGAAACCGCATAAGGCTCAGTATAACAGCTATAATTTACGAGATCATCAACCTAGTTACTTGGATAACTGTGGAAAATCTAGAGCTAATACATGCAACATGCCAGGACCCTCGCGGGAACTGGTGCACTTATTAGTCAAACCAATCGCGGGTTCTCCGTGTCATTGAGTTGAAGTCTGGATAATGATGCTGATCGTATGGTCTCGCACCGACGACAGATCTCGCAAATATCTGCCCTATCAACTATGGATGGTAGTATAGAGGACTACCATGGTTGCAACGGGTAACGGGGAATCAGGGTTCGATTCCGGAGAGGGAGCCTGAGAAATGGCTACCACATCCAAGGAAGGCAGCAGGCGCGTAAATTACCCAATCCCGGGACGGGGAGGTAGTGACGAGAAATAACAATATGAAACTCTTTAATGATGTTTCATAATTGGAATGAGTAGAGCATAAATCCTTCTACGAGGATCAAGTGGAGGGCAAGTCTGGTGCCAGCAGCCGCGGTAATTCCAGCTCCACTAGCGTATATTAAAATTGTTGCGGTTAAAACGTTCGAAGTTGATACTTGTCCAACACAGTCCGGCTCCGCCGACCCGGTCAACCCGTGGTCGGTGGGCCAAGTCGGAATCTGGTTGCGACTCAATGGTGTGGTAGGGCACCAAGTCTGTGTCATGGTGTGCCCTTCAACGGGTGCAAGTGTAACATAGAGCTCGACCGCTCACGTTTACCTTGAACAAATTAGAGTGCTTAAAGCAGGGTGCCCAAACGCCCTAGAATAATCTTGCATGGAATAATGGAATACGACCTTGGTCTAATCTTTCATTGGTTTGTACTCAGACCGGAGGTAATGATTAACAGAAGTAGTTGGGGACACTAGTATTACGGCGCGAGAGGTGAAATTCGTAGACCGTCGTAAGACTAACTAAAGCGAAGGCATTTGTCAAGGATGCTTTCTTTAATCAAGAACGAAAGTTAGAGGATCGAAGGCGATTAGATACCGCCCTAGTTCTAACCGTAAACGATGCCAACTAGCAATTGGGAGACGCTACAACCAGGTGCTCTCAGTAGCTTCCGGGAAACCAAAGTCAGGTTCCGGGGGAAGTATGGTTGCAAAGTTGAAACTTAAAGGAATTGACGGAAGGGCACCACAATGAAATGGAGCTTGCAGCCCCTGGTAGTCAGGGTAGTACCTGTTAGACCTTTGGCGACACGCGCTTTCACCCTTCAGGAGTTAGTTGCGTGCCACAGTGTCCGTAAAGTGTGATTTTATCCTAGGGACAGATGCCTCTTCCGTCATCGCTTCTACCGTGTAGGTGCACAGCGTGACGGAAGGTTAAAGGCTCAGAGGAGGGAGTAATGTTGGTCATGGTCCCTCGGGGCCAAGGCCAATGTGAACCCTCGTCCAAAAAAAAATGAAATGGAGCTTGCGGTTCAATTTGACTCAACACGGGAAAACTTACCAGGTCCGAACTTATGGAGGTGAGACAGATTAATAGCTCTTTCTCAAATTTAAGGGTAGTGGTGCATGGCCGTTCTTAGTTCGTGGATTGATTTGTCTGGTTAATTCCGATAACGAACGTGACTCACATATGCTAACTAGAACGCAGTCAGCGTTAATGCGTCGATGCCGATTGGAACGGGTTAGGACCTTTCGGTGGAGTATGACCTGACACCTTCGCTGTTCGTGTGCGCAAGTGCACTTACGGTACGCTGCTTAGCAGGACAATTTGTGTTTAGCAAAATGAGATCGAGCGATAACAGGTCCGTGATGCCCTTAGATGTTCTGGGCTACACGCGTGCTACAATGTGGGTAGCAGCGTGTCTCCTATTCCGAGAGGAACGGGAAATCACTCAAATACTCACTTAGTAGGGATTATGGATTGCAATGGTCCATATGAACTCGGAACTTCTAGTAAGTGCTGGTCATCAGCCAGCGTTGAATACGTCCCTGCCCTTTGTACACACCGCCCGTCGCTACTACCGATGGATTATTTAGTGAGGTCTTTGGAGATGATCGTTCGCTGGATCCTCGTGAACCGCGTCTGCTTTATCGAAGTTGACCGAACTTGATGATTTAGAGGAAGTAAAAGTCGTAACAAGGTTTCCGTAGGTGAACCTGCGGAAGGATCATTAGTGGCCAAGTGATCCTTCCAGAAGTCCGAACCTGCGGGTTGAGACTTCGGCACAAGTTGCCATATGATAATTGACGAAACACTATAGAAGTCCGAACCTGCGGGTTGAGACTTCGGCACAAGTTGCCATATGAAAGTTGACGAAACACTATGAAGTCCGAACCTGCGGGTTGAGACTTAGGCACACGTTGCCTTATACATGACTTCGAACAAATACACAAGTCCGAACCTGCGGGTTGAGACTTAGGCACACGTTGCCTTATACATGACTTCGAACAAATACACAAGTCCGAACCTGCGGGTTGAGACTTAGGCACAAGTTGCCTTATACATACATTGGCCAAATAAACAGAAGTCCGAACCTGCGGGTTGAGACTTAGGCACAAGTTGCCATATGAAAGTTGACGAAACACTAACAAGTCCGAACCTGCGAGTTGAGACTTAGGCACACGTTGCCTTATACATGACTTCGAACAAATACACAAGTCCGAACTTGCGGGTTGAGACTTAGGCACAAGTTGCCTTATACATACATTGGCCAAATAAACAGAAGTCCGAACCTGCGGGTTGAGACTTAGGCACAAGTTGCCATATGAAAGTTGACGAAACACTAACAAGTCCGAACCTGCGAGTTGAGACTTAGGCACACGTTGCCTTATACATGACTTCGAACAAATACACAAGTCCGAACTTGCGGGTTGAGACTTAGGCACAAGTTGCCTTATACATACATTGGCCAAATAAACAGAAGTCCGAACCTGCGGGTTGAGACTTAGGCACAAGTTGCCATATTATATTCGATCAAACACTAAGTAGTCCGAACCTGCGGGTTGAGACTCAAGACCGTAACAAGATGTCACTATACAAGTCCGAACCTAAGGGTTGAGACTTAATGCGATCTAGATACCAAGTTGACATCCAATACCTGTTGAGCAAAACCAAAGATTCCCTGTTCTCGAATGATTACACTATATAACAGGGAATCATGAAGAAATCAAGCAAGCGTGAAACAAAGTCATCACTTGGGCATGCTCGATAGCCAACCACATGACCTTAACCTAAGAGAGCATGCAAACCACATGATACCTATAAACGATTAACCCGCCCTAGTTCAATCGTTCACCAAGTGATGACTTCAGTATGGCTAAGAGAAAAACTTTTAAATGGGAAAAACTCTAAGTCCGAACCTCCGGGTTGAGACTTCCGCGTCGGAGGTGGGCGCACCTCCTATCCGAAAGATGGTGAATCAAGGGTGTTCGATCAGCAATGGTCGGATGCCCCGTCGTAGTCCAACTATGACAATCAAAGTCAAGACCTCCGGGTTGAGACTTTCCGCGAGTACAAGCATAAAGGAACACGGACCAAGCCGTACCGAGAGAATCGGTACTAGAGCCCTTGTGGTTCTACATTGAGAGAGCCCTCGTGGTTCTCATTAGGGGCTTTATGCAAGTCGTACTCAATACTGTGGTGTGAAGTATAAAGTATAGTCTTCGCCTGGTCCACGCTGCTTCGGCGGTCCTGGGTAAGATAGTTCATTCTAGCTTGCCCTATAGTGGAATGAGGACACTTAATGCTTCGTCTTTTAGCGGCGGCTAGACTCCTCCTCACGGGGAACGAGTTGACGCACACAGCGGCGGCTTACGCACTATGGCAATCATGGATGCCTGAAGATTCCGTGAAGTTCTCCCCTGGTCCACGCTGCCTCGGCAGTCCTGGGTAAAATGGAATATTTCCAGCTTGCCCTATAGTGGAAGAGGACTATCCAACAATACAAAGTCAAGACCTCCGGGTTGAGACTTTCCGCGTCGGTGGTGTCGCGCACCGCCTATCCGAAAGATGGTGTAACAGGGGTGTTCGATCAGCAATGGTCGGATGCCCCGTCATAGTCCAACTATGACAACCAAAGTCAAGACCTCCGGGTTGAGACTTTCCGCGTCCGGAGGTACGCGTACCGCCTACCCGAAAGATGGTGTGCTTCTGGGGTATTCGATGAGTCGGATACCCCGTCGTAGTCCAACTATGACAATACAAAGTCAAGACCTCCGGGTTGAGACTTCCGCGTCGGAGGTGCGCGCACCGCCTACCCGAAAGATGATGAATCAGGGGTGTTCGATCAGCAATGGTCGGATGCCCCGTCGTAGTCCAACTATGACAATCAAAGTCAAGACCTCCGGGTTGAGACTTCCGCGTCCGGAGGTACGCGTACCGCCTACCCGAAAGATGGTGAATCAGGGGTGTTCGATCAGCAATGGTCGGATGCCCCGTCGTAGTCCAACTATGACAATCAAAGTCAAGACCTCCGGGTTGAGACTTTCTGCGAGTACAAGCATAAAGGAACACGGACCAAGCCGTACCGAGAGAATCGGTACTAGAGCCCTCGTGGTTCTACATTGAGAGAGCCCTCGTGGTTCTCATTAGGGGCTTTATGCAAGTCGTACTCAAAACTGTGGTGTGAAGTATAAAGTATAGAGTCCTCCACTGGTCCACGCTGCTCCGGCGGTCCTGGGTAAGATAGTTCATTCTAGCTTGCCCTATGTGGAAGAGGACTCAATACCCTACCTGTTGAGCTTGAAACAAAGTCATCACTTGGGCATGCTCTATAGCCAACCACATGACATTAACCTAAGAGAGCATGCAGCGTATTATCCCAATGCAAAGTAAACGATAGACTCGCCCTAGTTCAGTGCTTCAACCAAGTGATGACTTCAATATGGCTAGTGTGTGAAGTATAAAGTATAGTCCTCCCCTGGTCCACACTGCTTCGGCGGTCCTGGGTAAGATAGTTAGTTCTAGCTTGCCCTATGTGGAAGAGGACACCATACTTAATACTGTGGTGTTATGAACAAAGTATAGTCCTCCACTGGTCCACGCTGCTTCGGCGGTCCTGGGTAAGATAGTTCATTCTAGCTTGCCCTATGTGGAAGAGGGCATACAAGACAAAGTATAGTTCTCCCCTGGTCCACGCTGCTTCGGCGGTCCTGGGTAAGATAGTTAATTCTAGCTTGCCCTATGTGGAAGAGAGCATACATGAACCAAGAACGAAGGTTATGATCGAGGAATGATTCGACAACTAACCGATGGTATGAAATGTGTAGAATTCAAGCAAGCACACAATCAAGTCATCACTTGGGCATGCTCGATAGCCAACCCTATGACATTAACCTAGTAGAGCATGCGAAAACCAATATATATATGTAAACGATGCCTCCCTAGTTCAGCGCTTCAACCAAGTGATGACTTAAGAATGGCTAAATCAAATCGGTTCAAAACATACCAGCGGTACCCTATTGAAACACACAAGTCGATATCAAACCTCATGATTGTGTAGTCCTCCACTGGTCCACACTGCTCCGGCGGTCCTGGGTAAGATAGTTCATTCTAGCTTGCCCTATGTGGAAGAGGGCACATTACTCAATACTGTGGTGTTATGAACAAAGTATAGTCCTCCACTGGTCCACGCTGCTTCGGCGGTCCTGGGTAAGATAGTTAGTTCTAGCTTGCCCTATGTGGAAGAGGGCATACAAGACAAAGTATAGTTCTCCCCTGGTCCACGCTGCTTCGGCGGTCCTGGGTAAGATAGTTAATTCTAGCTTGCCCTATGTGGAAGAGAGCATACATGAACCAAGAACGAAGGTTATGATCGAGGAATGATTCGACAACTAACCGATGGTATGAAATGTGAAGAATTCAAGCAAGCACACAATCAAGTCATCACTTGGGCATGCTCGATAGCCAACCTCATGACATTAACCTAGTAGAGCATGCGAAAACCAATATATATGTAAACGATGCCTCCCTAGTTCAGCGATTCAACCAAGTGATGACTTCAGAATGGCTAAATCAAATCGGTTCAAACCATACCATCGGTATCCTATTGAAACACACAAGTCGATATCAAACCTCATGATTGTGTAGTCCTCCACTGGTCCACGCCGCTTCGGCCGTCCTGGGTAAAATGGAACATTCCAGCTTGCCCTATGTGGAAGAGGGCACATTACTCAATACTGTGGTGTGAAGTATAAAGTTCA
>NW_026689759.1:0-5000 GCF_943734765.1 Anopheles ziemanni | reverse complement strand
ATGACTTGTGAGCGATTGGCATACGTTACCACATGAAGAGAAAAATTGGCTAAGTCCCGGATCCATATTATATGAAGAGAAAAATCGGCTAAGTCCCGGATCCATATTATATGAAGAGAAAAATTGGCTAAGTCCCGGATCCATATTATATGAAGAGAAATATCGGCTAAGTCCAGGATCCATATATAATAACCTAATAATCGGCTAAGTCCCGGATCCATATTATATGAAGAGAAAAATCGGCTAAGTCCAGGATCCATATATAATAACCTAATAATCGGCTAAGTCCAGGATCCATATATAATAACCTAATAACAGGCTAAGTCCAGGATCCATATTATATGAAGAGAAAAATCGGCTAAGTCCGAGATTGGGTCTGTCAGACATACACTTTCAAGATACCACACAAGCAAGCAAGATGGCCTAGTGATGGAACCATATAATATGAAGAGAAAAATCGGCTAAGTCCGAGATTGGGTCTGTCGGAAATACACTATCAAGTTACCACACAAGCAAGCAAGATGGCCTAATGATGGATCCATATGATATGAAGAGAAAAATCGGCTAAGTCCAGGATCCATATAATATGAAGAGAAAAATCGGCTAAGTCCCAGATTGGGTCTGTCAGACATACACTATCAAGTTACCACACAAGCAAGCAAGATGGCCTAGTGAAGGATCCATATGACATGAAGAGAAAAATTGGCTAAGTCCAAGATTGGGTCTGTCAGACATACACTTTCAAGTTACCACACAAGCAAGCAAGATGGCCTAGTGATGGATTCATATAATATGAAGAGAAAAATCGGCTAAGTCCCAGATTGGGTCTGTCTGAAATACACTTTCAGTTTACCACATGAGCAAGCAAGTTACCACATGAAGAGAAAGCCGGCAAAGTCCGGGAATGTTACCACATGAACTGGAAAATGGGCAAACACCTACCTTTACAGGGAACGTGAATAAGTAAGGCTGTAGACATCGGATCGACAAGCCAAAGACTGATATGGAAAGGAAATGAGTAGTACTAGCTTTCCTGAGAGTTGCAGAGCTTAGACTGCATATGAACGGAAGTTATTTAGCGTCAAAGTCAGAAAAGTTGCCCAAGGAACACAAGTTCCAACTTAGAGCATGAATACCGCCTAGACGGAAAGAGGTACGGCCAGGCTGAGGAATAAGAAAATGTTGGCCAACATGTTCCCTAACTATCCCCCGAAGACCGTAAAGCAATCCAACATCAACCAAGAAAGTTATAGCCCGATCAAGGAAACACCTACTTTGCACCGATATTGCACCAAATACATGTACCAAGCACCTTCGGTTGCATACCTGCAGGGGCTTACCATAGTAGGCCATGGAAGACCGATATACCGAACATAATCACTTTCTATCTCCTCGGGTGTTGGAGATAGCGCTTTGCGGTATAAGAACGAAAGTTAGACCATATCTTGGTGCATCTTTTTGCCCGAGAACACAAGACCCTATCTACCAAGGCAAGAAAGTTGTGTGGGGACAAAATGTCCAAAAGTGCCCAAAGTGGCACACTTGAACCATATATTCGAGAAAAACACAAGTGTGGGCCCGAGCTAGCAAGTTGAAATGTTCTGACCGTCAGTAGCCCTAGTTGAGGTGCACTTATCATTATACGAGGCCAACGTGCCAGCTAGTCTCTAAAGGGGCGATATGGGTGTTCCAAGGTTTGTACCCAATTGAGGAAAAAACAGGGTAAGGTACGGTGTACCGCGAATAACTCGGGCTATAGATGTCCGATCGATGAGTTTGGCATATGTATGGAAAGGTCTCGACGAGACCTAACTACCCTGAAAGTATGAAGGCAAAGACTTGAATGACCGGGAAGTTATTAAGTGCACAAGTGGTAAAGTTGCACCAAAGTCCATGTTACCCGAAGTGTTACATGAACACCCAATATTCGACCAAAACACAAGTTTAGAGACGAGCTAGCGAGCTACATTGTTCAGACCGTCAGTAGCCCGCATCAAGACACGCATTTAATTATACGGGGCCTAGCCGCTAGCTCGACTCGAAGTCGGTCATATGGTTGGTTGATGGTTTGGACCGACCACGTGGTGTACCAAGGTGATGTACCTTTCATGAATTAAAACTCTGGCTGTATGGCACTGAGCGACAAGCTAAGGTGTGATTTGGAATAGTCTTAAGTGGGACTATTTAGGAAAAATGCGAACAAAAAATCACAAAGTCCTTGGGCGAAGCTATTAGCGAAACATAGAGCAAATTGGTACCAAAAACTATGGAAATGGGACTTGAGTCAAAAATAACCGCAAGTTGGAGAAGAGATAGCAAGCTTGCGTAGAACAATTATATTTGGTGCATGGTATCACCAACAAAAAAGTATATGGGGCCAAGGTGCTGGCTGGCCTCCAAAGTGGAGATATGGGCGATCCAAAGTTTGTACCCAAGTACGAACAAGTATGGAAAAAACAGGGTAAGGTACCAAGTACCATTAATAACTTCGGCTGTAGATGGCCGAGCGAGGCAAACGGCTCACCGTTGGAAAGGTCTTGGGGAGACCTATCTACCCTGAAAGTTTCATGAGGCTGAGTTGAAATACCACGGAGATATTAGGTGATGATGGTCCAATTCGGGGACCAAGTCGCAGGAAATGGCACTTGACCAAAATCACCCTTGGAAGGTGAATACCGGCTTACCGGTAAGAGATAGCGACTTGGCGTAGAATATTCATAAGTTGCGCGTGTAGAGACGCAACTTTTATTATATGGGGCCAACCCGGTCAGGGTGCTCCAAGTCGGTCGTTTTTTCGGTTTATGGTTTGGGCCGACCACGTGGTGTACCAAGTTGAGGTACCTTTCATGAATTATAACTCGGTCAGTTTGCCACCGAGCGACAAGCTGCGGTGTGTTTTGGAATGGTCTTGAGTGGGACTATCAAGCAAAAATACAAATAGAAAATCAGCTTGTCCATGGCCGAAGCTATTAGTGAAACATATAGCAAAATGGGTCCAAAAACGAATGAAATGGGACTTGGACCAAGAATAACGGCAAGTTGGAGAAGAGATAGCAAGTTGACGTAGAACATTTATATTTTGGGCATAGTATGACCAACAAAAAAGTATTTGGGGCCAAGGTGCTGGCTGGCCTCCAAAGTGGAGATATGGGCGATACAAAGTTTGTACCCAAGTACGAACAAGTATGGAAAAAACAGGGTAAGGTACCAAGTACCATTAATAACTTCGGCTGTATATGGCCGAGCGAGGCAAACGGCTCACCGTTGGAAAGGTCTCGGGGAGACCTATCTACCCTGAAAGTTTCATGAGGCTGAGTTGAAAGACCACGGAGATATTAGGTGATGATGGTCGTATTCGGGGACCAAGTCGCAGGAAATGGCACTTGACCAAAATCCCCCTTGGAAGGTGAATACCGGCTTACCGGTAAGAGATAGCGACTTGGCGTAGAATATTCATAAGTTGGGCGTATAGAGACGCAACTTTCATTATATGGGGCCAACCCGGTCAGGGTGCTCCAAGTCGGTCGTTTGGTCGGTTTATGGTTTGGGCCGACCACGTGGTGTACCAAGTTGAGGTACCTTTCATGAATTATAACTCGGTCAGTTTGCCACCGAGCGACAAGCTGCGGTGTGTTTTGGAATGGTCTTGAGTGGGACTATCAAGGAAAAATACAAATAGAAAATCAGCTTGTCCATGGCCGAAGCTATTAGTGAAACATATAGCAAAATGGGTCCAAAAACGAATGAAATGGGACTTGGACCAAGAATAACGGCAAGTTGGAGAAGAGATAGCAAGTTGGCGTAGAACAATTATATTTGGTGCATGGTATGACCAACAAAAAAGTATATGAGGCCAAGGTGCTGGCTGGCCTCCAAAGTGGAGATATGGGCGATCCAAAGTTTGTACCCAAGTATGGCAAAAACTGGTAGAGGTACCTTTCATGAATTACTGCTCAGGCTGTATGGCACTTAGCGGGACGCTTGGCTCTGGTATGGAATAGTCTTGAGTGGGACTATCAAGGAAAAATACGAACAAAAAATCACCATGTCCACGGACGAAGGTATTAGCGAAACTTAGAGCGAAATTGCGACCAAGTCGCTGGAAATGGCCCTTGGACCAAGTATACCGTCAAGGCGGTACGAGATAGCGAGTTGACGTGGAATATTTATAAGTTTGCCTCCACGAGACGAAAGTTTAGTTATATGGGGCCAACCCGCTCAGGGTTGTCCAAGTCGGTCATATGGCTGATCGAAATTTTCGACCAAGTACTGAGAAAACAGGGTAAGGTACCGTGTACCTCGAATAACTTTGGCTGTAGATGTCCGAGCGAGGCAAACGGCATAGCGTTGGAAAGGTCTTGAGGTGTTCTAGGCACCCTGAAAGTTTGAAAAGGCTATCTGGAAAACTCGTGGAGATATTAGAGAAACATTGGGCCCAAAGATACCAAGTCGCAGGAAATGGGCCCTCCAAGAACACCCTAAAATCCCAATTACGGCTAAGTTGCAGGCCAGCTAGCGAAGTGAAATGTTCTAGGCATAACTAGAACACGTTAATGCGCAACTTTTTGAATCAGAACTTTTTTCGATATCTGGCCCCCAAAGGGGGGATATGGGCGATCAAAGGATTTTTCCAAGTTTCGGTACTTTTTACGGTATCGCTCATAGCTCCGGCTGTATGCAAGCAAATGACAATCTAAGACATGATTTGGAAAGGTATTGAGCAGTACTAACTTACGTTAGAACACAGCGAAGCGCTATCGGTTCATGGCAAGGCCGATATAAGCAGTCAAAGATGAAAAATGTTGACAAAATGAACAAAAATTACCTTGGTACGCGAATAGCGGCCAGGGATGAAGAGGTACGAAGGTGGTGTAGAAGAATTATAATTAGGGCTTGGTACGCTCTAAAAGTTTGCCGAAGACCGCAAAGCGCTCAGACCCATAGAAAGTGGCCATTTGGGCCGAACAGTGCATGCAAAGAGGTGAAAATGCAAAAATTGC
>NW_026689758.1:25000-35723 GCF_943734765.1 Anopheles ziemanni | reverse complement strand
GCGAAGACCAATCGAATAGTAAGACAAGTTTTGACCGATCGCCCTAGGCAAGCTTGTATGAAGAAAGGGACCCTATGGGTCATATGGAAATACATGAAAAATCGGCTAAGTCCCAAAATTGGGATGTCTGAACTACACTAAAAAGTTACCACAGCAAGCAAGGCAAAGTACCTAGGTGAACCCTAGGAAGAAACCACGGACCAAGTCAGATGGCCTAAGTCAAGAGTACAAGTGACCTAGGCAAAGTTGTATGGCGCTGAGGACCCTGAAAAATCGGGTTAGTGTAGTTCAGACAGGGGAGGTTTCTGGGTCGGCTGAACCTCCTTATTTCGGGTTTTGGCCTCCTCAAGAAGACAGACCTAGGCAAACTGCCTAGGGTGAAAGTGCGAAGACCAATCGAATAGTAAGACAAGTTTTGACCGATCGCCCTAGGCAAGCTTGTATGAAGAAAGGGACCCTATGGGTCATATGGAAATACATGAAAAATCGGCTAAGTCCCAAAATTGGGATGTCTGAACTACACTAAAAAGTTACCACATCAAGCAAGGCAAAGTACCTAGGTGAACCCTAGGAAGAAACACGGACCAAGTCAGATGGCCTAAGTCAAGAGTACAAGTGACCTAGGCAAAGTTGTATGGCGCTGAGGACCCTGAAAAATCGGGTTAGTGTAGTTCAGACAGGGGAGGTTTCTGGGTCGGCTGAACCTCCTTATTTCGGGTTTTGGCCTCCTCAAGAAGACAGACCTAGGCAAAGTGCCTAGGGTGAAAGTGCGAAGACCAATCGAATAGTAAGACAAGTTTTGACCGATCGCCCTAGGCAAGCTTGTATGAAGAAAGGGACCCTATGGGTCATATGGAAATATACGAAAAATCGGCTAAGTCCCGAAATTGGGATGTCTGAACTACACTAAAAAGTTACCACATCAAGCAAGGCAAAGTACCTAGGTGAACCCTAGGAAGAAACACGGACCAAGTCAGATGGCCTAAGTCAAGAGTACAAGTGACCTAGGCAAAGTTGTATGGCGCTAAGGACCATGAAAAATCGGGTTAGTGTAGTTAAGACAGGGGAGGTTTCAGGGTCGGCTGGACCTCCTTATTTCGGGTTTTGGCCTCCTCAAGAAGACAGACCTAGGCGAACTGCCTAGGGTGAAAGTGCGAAGACCAATCGAATAGTAAGACCAAGTTTTGACCGATCGCCCTAGGCAAGCTTGTATGAAGAAAGGGACCCTATGGGTCATATGGAAATACATGAAAAATCGGCTAAGTCCCAAAATTAGGATGTCTGAACTACACTAAAAAAGTTACCACATCAAGCAAGGCAAAGTACCTAGGTGAACCCTAGGAAGAAACACGGACCAAGTCGGATGGCCTAAGTCAAGAGTACAAGTGACCTAGGCAAAGTTGTATGGCGCTGAGGACCCTGAAAAATCGGGTTAGTGTAGTTCAGACAGGGGAGGTTTCAGGGTCGGCCGAACCTCCTTATTTCGGGTTTTGGCCTCCTCAAGAAGACAGACCTAGGCGAACTGCCTAGGGTGAAAGTGCGAAGACCAATCGAATAGTAAGACAAGTTTTGACCGATCGCCCTAGGCAAGCTTGTATGAAGAAAGGGACCCTATGGGTCATATGGAAATATACGAAAAATCGGCTAAGTCCCAAAATTGGGATGTCAGAACTACACTATAAAGTTACCACATTAGCAAGGCAGACTTGTATGAAGAACGGGACCCTGGTGAAAGTAGCAAATATCCCAAACCGAACATGAATATTATACACACAAGAGTACGAACATAAAGGAACACGGACCAAGCGTACCGAGAGAATCGGTACTATAGAACCCTCGTGGTTCTACACAAAGACTTTATGTTAGGGGTTCAAGCCCCATAGTACTCAAACGGTGACAGTAGCAAATATCCCAAAACGAACGTGAATCTTATTCACAAGAGTACGAACATAAAGGAACACGGACCAAGCGTACCGAGAGAATCGGTACTATAGAGCCCTCGTGGTTCTACACAAAGACTTTATGTTCGGGGTTCACACCCCAAATCGAACGTGGAATTTACTTTCTGATGGTCATGCGGTCGTCCAAAGGGGTCTAGTATCCTGGGATGACAAGCATCACGGGCACAGCTCGTATCAAAACAGTCGAAGAGGCCCGCGAAAGCTTGCTTTCCATGGCTATGCGATGCACAAATTGAGTTTACTCACCGTAGTATAAAACGAACGAACCGAACCTATCCGAGTAGGGATAATGGGCGCAGTAACATACTTCTGTGACCCAGCGAGAGTTGAACGAGGTGACATGAACTGTCAGTGGCTTATATCAGATGGGATACATACATGAGATTGCTTTCAAATCTACACTCGAAAACCTAACCAAGTAAAAGCGAACGTGGGGAGGATTCGAAACTGGTAACGAAATCTTAAGCTGGAAAGAGTCATCACTATGGATACATATTATGCGAAACCAATCAAGTGCTCAGTACTGATCCAAAACCTAAGAGCACTAGTGAACACCTTATTCTCACCCTAGTTCACATCCAAGTGATCGACCACGTGTGTGAAGCAAAGACCAATCGAATTCCTCAATGAACCGAACACTATGAACAAATGGCCAGAAACGTTATAACTATCCAAACATCCTACTATCTAGCGAAAGTCATCACGATGGAACCATACAATGATCTTAACCTATAGCGCTCACCTATTCCTACCCAGAGTGCAAGTGAACAGATTGCCCACCCTTACCAGTTCACAACCACGTGATCGACTAACATACCGAGGTTACCACAAGTCAAAGTTATACGTTTACAAGCGCAAGACCAATCGAAAACCCCGAAAGCAATCTCGACCCAAAATGTATTATCCGTGAGTGTAGTCGAGTCTCGTACTCGTCATCTGTAATCGTCGGATAGAATATCCAGTACACGGTTGTCTTTCCAAATGAAATCTACATACAGAACTCGCTCTTGGCAAATGGGTGGCATTGGCGCAATCAGGAGCGAGTTCCCGTCCGGGTGCCAAGTGATTGGCAAATGTCTGGGGGAAAGCAACCATATGTTGATTTGTCTGTTAGTGTACTGGGTGTTTGAGGTATGTAGTATCCACGCTTGGTTGGGTGTGTCAGAGGACCATGGATGCGTTCACAACCCCAATTGGGGTACATCGGGAATGATTTTGTGGAACCGATGTGCCCGGCACACACTAAGTTTTGTTGCAAGTTAATAGTGTGCCATGTCCGGGGGGGTTGTGATTAAACTCTGGTGAATTGCGTACTGTGGTGATTGGGGTATGAAAGCCCCGCAGTTGCAATGATCGGACGCGCCTAGCGTGTCCTTTAGTTGATGGTAGGGAAATGAAGGCCCTTGTCAGCTCACCTAAGTATTCATGGAAGTTTGGCATAAGGTCGCTGTGGTAGGGGTATGAAGGCCCCGTCAGCGCATGCACAATCGGGCGCACGTGCGCTTAGCGGAGTCGAATGCCGCTCAAGTGCCTGTCCGGTGCATCGGGTGTGTGTGATACGAGGGCAATGAGGTTCGCACGGGGGCTCGCCTCCCGTGTGCTACCGGACTTGACAACATATAGAACGTGGTGTTTGCTCCTCCGGGTGCAATGGGACAATGAACATTCGAACGCAAAGTCGGAATTCTGGTTGATCCTACCAGTAATATACGCTCGTCTCAAAGGTTAAGCCATGCATGTCTAAGTACAAACAGATTTAATGTGAAACCGCATAAGGCTCAGTATAACAGCTATAATTTACGAGATCATCAACCTAGTTACTTGGATAACTGTGGAAAATCTAGAGCTAATACATGCAACATGCCAGGACCCTCGCGGGAACTGGTGCACTTATTAGTCAAACCAATCGCGGGTTCTCCGTGTCATTGAGTTGAAGTCTGGATAATGATGCTGATCGTATGGTCTCGCACCGACGACAGATCTCGCAAATATCTGCCCTATCAACTATGGATGGTAGTATAGAGGACTACCATGGTTGCAACGGGTAACGGGGAATCAGGGTTCGATTCCGGAGAGGGAGCCTGAGAAATGGCTACCACATCCAAGGAAGGCAGCAGGCGCGTAAATTACCCAATCCCGGGACGGGGAGGTAGTGACGAGAAATAACAATATGAAACTCTTTAATGATGTTTCATAATTGGAATGAGTAGAGCATAAATCCTTCTACGAGGATCAAGTGGAGGGCAAGTCTGGTGCCAGCAGCCGCGGTAATTCCAGCTCCACTAGCGTATATTAAAATTGTTGCGGTTAAAACGTTCGAAGTTGATACTTGTCCAACACAGTCCGGCTCCGCCGACCCGGTCAACCCGTGGTCGGTGGGCCAAGTCGGAATCTGGTTGCGACTCAATGGTGTGGTAGGGCACCAAGTCTGTGTCATGGTGTGCCCTTCAACGGGTGCAAGTGTAACATAGAGCTCGACCGCTCACGTTTACCTTGAACAAATTAGAGTGCTTAAAGCAGGGTGCCCAAACGCCCTAGAATAATCTTGCATGGAATAATGGAATACGACCTTGGTCTAATCTTTCATTGGTTTGTACTCAGACCGGAGGTAATGATTAACAGAAGTAGTTGGGGACACTAGTATTACGGCGCGAGAGGTGAAATTCGTAGACCGTCGTAAGACTAACTAAAGCGAAGGCATTTGTCAAGGATGCTTTCTTTAATCAAGAACGAAAGTTAGAGGATCGAAGGCGATTAGATACCGCCCTAGTTCTAACCGTAAACGATGCCAACTAGCAATTGGGAGACGCTACAACCAGGTGCTCTCAGTAGCTTCCGGGAAACCAAAGTCAGGTTCCGGGGGAAGTATGGTTGCAAAGTTGAAACTTAAAGGAATTGACGGAAGGGCACCACAATGAAATGGAGCTTGCGGTTCAATTTGACTCAACACGGGAAAACTTACCAGGTCCGAACTTATGGAGGTGAGACAGATTAATAGCTCTTTCTCAAATTTAAGGGTAGTGGTGCATGGCCGTTCTTAGTTCGTGGATTGATTTGTCTGGTTAATTCCGATAACGAACGTGACTCACATATGCTAACTAGAACGCAGTCAGCGTTAATGCGTCGATGCCGATTGGAACGGGTTAGGACCTTTCGGTGGAGTATGACCTGACACCTTCGCTGTTCGTGTGCGCAAGTGCACTTACGGTACGCTGCTTAGCAGGACAATTTGTGTTTAGCAAAATGAGATCGAGCGATAACAGGTCCGTGATGCCCTTAGATGTTCTGGGCTACACGCGTGCTACAATGTGGGTAGCAGCGTGTCTCCTATTCCGAGAGGAACGGGAAATCACTCAAATACTCACTTAGTAGGGATTATGGATTGCAATGGTCCATATGAACTCGGAACTTCTAGTAAGTGCTGGTCATCAGCCAGCGTTGAATACGTCCCTGCCCTTTGTACACACCGCCCGTCGCTACTACCGATGGATTATTTAGTGAGGTCTTTGGAGATGATCGTTCGCTGGATCCTAGTGAACCGCGTCTGCTTTATCGAAGTTGACCGAACTTGATGATTTAGAGGAAGTAAAAGTCGTAACAAGGTTTCCGTAGGTGAACCTGCGGAAGGATCATTAGTGGCCAAGTGATCCTTCCAGAAGTCCGAACCTGCGGGTTGAGACTTCGGCACAAGTTGCCATATGATAATTGACGAAACACTATAGAAGTCCGAACCTGCGGGTTGAGACTCAGGCACAAGTTGCCATATGAAAGTTGACGAAACACTAACAAGTCCGAACCTGCGGGTTGAGACTTAGGCACACGTTGCCTTATACATGACTTCGAACAAATACACAAGTCCGAACCTGCGGGTTGAGACTTAGGCACAAGTTGCCTTATACATGACTTCGAACAAATACACAAGTCCGAACCTGCGGGTTGAGACTTAGGCACAAGTTGCCATATGAAAGTTGACGAAACACTAACAAGTCCGAACCTGCGGGTTGAGACTTAGGCACACGTTGCCTTATACATGACTTCGAACAAATACACAAGTCCGAACCTGCGGGTTGAGACTTAGGCACAAGTTGCCTTATACATACATTGGCCAAATAAACAGAAGTCCGAACCTGCGGGTTGAGACTTAGGCACAAGTTGCCATATTATATTCGATCAAACACTAAGTAGTCCGAACCTGCGGGTTGAGACTCAAGACCGTAACAAGATGTCACTATACAAGTCCGAACCTAAGGGTTGAGACTTAATGCGATCTAGATACCAAGTTGACATCCAATACCTGTTGAGCAAAACCAAAGATTCCCTGTTCTCGAATGATTACACTATATAACAGGGAATCATGAAGAAATCAAGCAAGCGTGAAACAAAGTCATCACTTGGGCATGCTCGATAGCCAACCACATGACCTTAACCTAAGAGAGCATGCAAACCACATGATACCTATAAACGATTAACCCGCCCTAGTTCAATCGTTCACCAAGTGATGACTTCAGTATGGCTAAGAGAAAAACTTTTAAATGGGAAAAACTCTAAGTCCGAACCTCCGGGTTGAGACTTCCGCGTCGGAGGTGGGCGCACCTCCTATCCGAAAGATGATGAATCAGGGGTGTTCGGTCAGCAATGGTCGGATGCCCCGTCGTAGTCCAACTATGACAATCAAAGTCAAGACCTCCGGGTTGAGACTTTCCGCGAGTACAAGCATAAAGGAACACGGACCAAGCCGTACCGAGAGAATCGGTACTAGAGCCCTCGTGGTTCTACATTGAGAGAGCCCTCGTGGTTCTCATTAGGGGCTTTATGCAAGTCGTACTCAATACTGTGGTGTGAAGTATAAAGTATAGTCTTCGCCTGGTCCACGCTGCTTCGGCGGTCCTGGGTAAGATAGTTCATTCTAGCTTGCCCTATAGTGGAATGAGGACACTTAATGCTTCGTCTTTTAGCGGCGGCTAGACTCCTCCTCACGGGGAACGAGTTGACGCACACAGCGGCGGCTTACGCACTATGGCAATCATGGATGCCTGAAGATTCCGTGAAGTTCTCCCCTGGTCCACGCTGCCTCGGCAGTCCTGGGTAAAATGGAATATTTCCAGCTTGCCCTATAGTGGAAGAGGACTATCCAACAATACAAAGTCAAGACCTCCGGGTTGAGACTTTCCGCGTCGGTGGTGTCGCGCACCGCCTATCCGAAAGATGGTGTAACAGGGGTGTTCGATCAGCAATGGTCGGATGCCCCGTCATAGTCCAACTATGACAACCAAAGTCAAGACCTCCGGGTTGAGACTTTCCGCGTCCGGAGGTACGCGTACCGCCTACCCGAAAGATGGTGTGCTTCTGGGGTATTCGATGAGTCGGATACCCCGTCGTAGTCCAACTATGACAATCAAAGTCAAGACCTCCGGGTTGAGACTTCCGCGTCCGGAGGTACGCGTACCGCCTACCCGAAAGATGGTGTGCTTCTGGGGTATTCGATGAGTCGGATACCCCGTCGTAGTCCAACTATGACAATCAAAGTCAAGACCTCCGGGTTGAGACTTCCGCGTCCGGAGGTACGCGTACCGCCTACCCGAAAGATGGTGAATCAGGGGTGTTCGATCAGCAATGGTCGGATGCCCCGTCGTAGTCCAACTATGACAATCAAAGTCAAGACCTCCGGGTTGAGACTTTCTAAGAGTACAAGCATAAAGGAACACGGACCAAGCCGTACCGAGAGAATCGGTACTAGAGCCCTTGTGGTTCTACATTGAGAGAGCCCTCGTGGTTCTCATTAGGGGCTTTATGCAAGAAGTACTCAATACTGTGGTGTGAAGTATAAAGTATAGAGTCCTCCACTGGTCCACGCTGCTCCGGCGGTCCTGGGTAAGATAGTTCATTCTAGCTTGCCCTATGTGGAAGAGGACTCAATACCCTACCTGTTGAGCTTGAAACAAAGTCATCACTTGGGCATGCTCATATTGCCATACACAATTACATTATATTCGAATGAGCATGCAAGCGACCCTATATAGACCGAACCAAAACGATAGATACCGCCGTAGTTCACCCCCACCAAGTGATGACTTCAGTATGGCTAGTGTGTGAAGTATAAAGTATAGTCCTCCCCTGGTCCACACTGCTTCGGCGGTCCTGGGTAAGATAGTTAGTTCTAGCTTGCCCTATGTGGAAGAGGACACAATACTTAATACTTAGAGTACAAGCATAAAGGAACACGGACCAAGCCGTACCGAGAGAATCGGTACTAGAGCCCTCGCGGTTCTACATTGTGAGCCCTCGTGGTTCAAACTAGATACTTTATGCAAGGCGTACTCAAAACTGTGGTGTGAAGTATAAAGTATAGTCCTCATCTGGTCCACGCTGCTTCGGCGGTCCTGGGTAAGATAGTTAATTCTAGCTTGCCCTATGTGGAAGAGGACACAATACTTAATACTGTGGTGTAATGGACAAGGTATAGTCCTCCACTGGTCCACGCTGCTCCGGCGGTCCTGGGTAAGATAGTTCATTCTAGCTTGCCCTATGTGGAAGAGGACTCAATACCCTACCTGTTGAGCTTGAAACAAAGTCATCACTTGGGCATGCTCATATTGCCATACAATATTCCATTATCTACTAATGAGCATGCAGCTATATGATTATAACCTGTAAACGATTACCCCGCCGTAGTTCAGCGCTTCAACCAAGTGATGACTTCAGTATGGCTAGTGTGTGAAGTATAAAGTATAGTCCTCCCCTGGTCCACACTGCTTCGGCGGTCCTGGGTAAGATAGTTAGTTCTAGCTTGCCCTATGTGGAAGAGGACACCATACTTAATACTGTGGTGTAATGAACAAAGTATAGTCCTCCACTGGTCCACGCTGCTTCGGCGGTCCTGGGTAAGATAGTTAGTTCTAGCTTGCCCTATGTGGAAGAGGGCATACAAGACAAAGTATAGTTCTCCCCTGGTCCACGCTGCTTCGGCGGTCCTGGGTAAGATAGTTAATTCTAGCTTGCCCTATGTGGAAGAGAGCATACATGAACCAAGAACGAAGGTTATGATCGAGGAATGATTCGACAACTAACCGATGGTATGAAATGTGAAGAATTCAAGCAAGCACACAATCAAGTCATCACTTGGGCATGCTCGATAGCCAACCCTATGACATTAACCTAGTAGAGCATGCGAAAACCAATATATATGTAAACGATGCCCCTCCCTAGTTCAGCGCTTCAACCAAGTGATGACTTCAGAATGGCTAAATCAAATCGGTTCAAAACATACCATCGGTACCCTATTGAAACACACAAGTCGATATCAAACCTCATGATTGTGTAGTCCTCCACTGGTCCACACTGCTCCGGCGGTCCTGGGTAAGATAGTTCATTCTAGCTTGCCCTATGTGGAAGAGGGCACATTACTCAATACTGTGGTGTTATGAACAAAGTATAGTCCTCCACTGGTCCACGCTGCTTCGGCGGTCCTGGGTAAGATAGTTAGTTCTAGCTTGCCCTATGTGGAAGAGGGCATACAAGACAAAGTATAGTTCTCCCCTGGTCCACGCTGCTTCGGCGGTCCTGGGTAAGATAGTTAATTCTAGCTTGCCCTATGTGGAAGAGAGCATACATGAACCAAGAACGAAGGTTATGATCGAGGAATGATTCGACAACTAACCGATGGTATGAAATGTGAAGAATTCAAGCAAGCACACAATCAAGTCATCACTTGGGCATGCTCGATAGCCAACCTCATGACATTAACCTAGTAGAGCATGCGAAAACCAATATATATGTAAACGATGCCCCTCCCTAGTTCAGCGCTTCAACCAAGTGATGACTTCAGAATGGCTAAATCAAATCGGTTCAAAACATACCATCGGTACCCTATTGAAACACACAAGTCGATATCAAACCTCATGATTGTGTAGTCCTCCACTGGTCCACGCCGCTTCGGCCGTCCTGGGTAAAATGGAACATTCCAGCTTGCCCTATGTGGAAGAGGGCACATTACTCAATACTGTGGTGTGAAGTATAAAGTTCAGTTCTCCCCTGGTCCACGCTGCTTCGGCGGTCCTGGGTAAGATAGTTCATTCTAGCTTGCCCTATGTGGAAGAGGACACTTCATACTTCGTCTCTAAGCGGCGGCTTGACTCCTCCCTACGGGGAACGGGTTTACGCGCACAGCGGCGGCTTACGCACTATGGCAGTCATGGATGCCTTACGTTTCTATGAAAAGTGTGTTCCTCCCCTGGTCCACGCTGCTTCGGCAGTCCTGGGTAAGATAGTTAGTTCTAGCTTGCCCTATGTGGAAGAGGACACGAAGACTTACTGTGGTGTGAAGCATAAAGTTCAGTTCTCCCCTGGTCCACGCCGCTTCGGCCGTCCTGGGTAAAATGGATTCATCCAGCTTGCCCTATGTGGAATGAGGACACTTTATGTTTCGTCTCTAAGCGGCGGCTTGCTCCTCCCTACGGGGAACGGGTATACGCGCACAGCGGCGGCTTACGTTATGGCAGTCATGGATGCCTTACGTTTCCATGAAAAGTGTGTTCCTCCCCTGGTCCACGCTGCTTCGGCAGTCCTGGGTAAGATAGTTAGTTCTAGCTTGCCCTATGTGGAAGAGGACACGTAGACTTACTGTGGTGTGAAGTATAAGGTTCAGTTCTCCCCTGGTCCACGCCGCTTCGGCCGTCCTGGGTAAAATGGATTCATCCAGCTTGCCCTATGTGGAATGAGGACACTTTATGCTTCGTCTCTAAGCGGCGGCTTGCTCCTCCCTA
>NW_026689758.1:7500-20000 GCF_943734765.1 Anopheles ziemanni | reverse complement strand
ATTAAACACTTGATATTCCATCTTCGGATGAATTTCGGGTGTCACCTGTTGCCTAAGACCACTTGCATGTTTAGCTCGCCGTGGGGTAGCAAGCGTTGTGATCTAATGGCCTTACCGGGCAAACACTTTCGGTTCGTCAAGGACTTGGAGTGCCGGGACGGGTTGGCGGATCCATCACTCTGAGTATGCCGGGTTGATACTTGGGGTTGGTTTGGTTTTGGTGACCCAATACTAGATGTACCATCTCGGTGGTATGTCAGTATCACCTATACTCCAGACCACTTGCATGGTTAGCAAGCGTTGTGATCTAATGGCCCAAATGGGCAAACACTTTGGGTTCGCAAGGACTTAGAGTGCCGGGACGGGTTGGCGGATCCAACACTCTGGGTACCTCCGGGTACTTGGGGTTGGTTGAGGACTTGGTGAACAAACACTTGATATACACTCTCCGGATGTACTTCGGGTGTCACCTGTTGTCCGAGGCCACTTGCATGGTAGCAAGCGTTGTGATACAATGGCCCTACCGGGCAAACACTTTGGGTTCGCAAGGACTTGGAGTGCCGGGACGGGTTTGCGGATCCAACACTCTGGGTACCTCCGGGTACTTGGGGTTGGTTGAGGACTTGGTGAACAAACACTTGATATACACTCTTCGGATGTACTTCGGGTATCGCCTGTTGTCCGAGACCACTTGCATGGTTAGCAAGCGTTGTGGTCTAATGGCCCTACCGGGCAAACACTTTGGGTTCGCGAGGACTTAGAGTGCTGGTAGTGGTTGGCGGACCCAACACTCTGGGTACCTCCGGGTACTTGGGGTTGGTTGAGGACTTGGTGAACAAACACTTGTTGTACACTCTCCGGATGTACTTCGGGTGTCACCTGTTGTCCGAGACCACTTGCATGGTTAGCAAGCGTTGTGGTCTAATGGCCCTACCGGGCAAACACTTTATGTTCGCGAGGACTTGGAGTGCTGGTAGTGGTTGGCGGACCCAACACTCTGGGTACCTCCGGGTACTTGGGGTTGGTTGAGAACTTGGTGAAGATACCCCTGTCACCTTGTTCGAGGCCACTTGCATGGTCGCAAGCGTTGTGATACAATGGCCCTACCGGGCAAACACTTTGGGTTCGCAAGGACTTGGAGTGCCGGGACGGGTTTGCGGATCCAACACTCTGGGTACCTCCGGGTACTTGGGGTTGGTTGAGGACTTGGTGAACAAACACTTGATATACACTCTCCGGGTGTACTTCGGGTGTCACCTGTTGTCCGAGGCCACTTGCATGGTTAGCAAGCGTTGTGGTCTAATGGCCCTACCGGGCAAACACTTTGGGTTCGCGAGGACTTGGAGTGCTGGTAGTGGTTGGCGGATCCAACACTCTGGGTACCTCCGGGTACTTGGGGTTGGTTGAGGACTTGGTGAGCAAACACTTGATATACGTTCTTCGGATGTACTTCGGGTGTCACCTGTTGTCCGAGGCCACTTGCATGGTCAACGGTTGAGGTGGTAATGGCGGATCGGTGCTGTAGGGTGCCGGCCTGTTGGCTGCCTTGGCCGGGTTGGTTGGTTAACACTTGATTGAGCTTGCACCCGAGGGTAATGGCACTTGAAGGTGGGTACCGGCCAACTGACCTGGTGTGTTGGTTGGTTGGTGAACACTTAGCGGTACTTGCACTTGGCTGTGCTTGGACTTGAAGGTGGGATCTGGCTGGCCTAGGCCATTGGTGGTTGGTTGGTTGGTTAGTCCTTAGCTGGGCTGGCTGGCTGGCTGGCCATCGCTGGTGTGGTGTGGTGTGGTGTGTGGAGTCGAGCATCGCGCGCCGTTGCCTTCTTCGGAGTGTTGTGGGTACGCAAGTGCTTGCAGTGCAAAGAGGTTGGTGATGGAGTGACATTGCCTTCACCATGGAGTTGCGGGTACTTAGGTACTTGCAAGGAGATGGTGGTATGGTGGTGTTGCGTGTGTGGTGTTCGATTAGAAAGATATAATTTCTAAGTCCGGATTAGTGCTGTCAGTGGGGCCGCCGCTAACAGGTCCTGCACGGCCACCGTGGGGCTTGACTTGGCGCTATTCCGGACTTGGGGCGATCACGATGTCCCCGTGCGGGACTTAGAAGATGGAAGAACACAAGTACCCTTATCCCATGACTTGTGAGCGATTGGCATACGTTACCACATGAAGAGAAAAATTGGCTAAGTCCCGGATCCATATTATTTGAAGAGAAAAATCGGCTAAGTCCCGGATCCATATTATATGAAGAGAAAAATCGGCTAAGTCCAGGATCCATATCATATGAAGAGAAATATCGGCTAAGTCCAGGATCCATATATAATAACCTAATAATCGGCTAAGTCCAGGATCCGTATTATATGAAGAGAAAAATCGGCTAAGTCCAGGATCCATATATAATAACCTAATAATCGGCTAAGTCCAGGATCCATATTATATAAAGAGAAAAATCGGCTAAGTCCAGGATCCATATATAATAACCTAAAAATCGGCTAAGTCCAGGATCCATATAATATGATGAGAAAAATCGGCTAAGTCCCAGATTGGGTCTGTCAGACATACACTTTCAAGTTACCACACAAGCAAGCAAGAAGGCCGTGTGAAGGATCCATATGACATGAAGAGAAAAATTGGCTAAGTCCCAGATTGGGTCTGTCAGAAATACACTTCCAAGTTACCACACAAGCAAGCAAGATGGTCTAGTGATGGATCCATATGATATGAAGAGAAAAATCGGCTAAGTCCAGGATCCATATAATATGAAGAGAAAAATCGGCTAAGTCCCAGATTGGGTCTGTCAGACATACACTTTCAAGTTACCACACAAGCAAGCAAGATGGCCTAGTGATTGATCCATATGATATGAAGAGAAAAATCGGCTAAGTCCGAGATTGGGTCTGTCAGACATACACTTCCAAGTTACCACACAAGCAAGCAAGATGGCCTAGTGATGGATCCATATGATATGAAGAGAAAAATCGGCTAAGTCCCAGATTGGGTCTGTCGGAAATACACTTCCAAGTTACCACACAAGCAAGCAAGATGGCCTAGTGATGGATCCATATGATATGAAGAGAAAAATCGGCTAAGTCCCAGATTGGGTCTGTCAGACATACACTTCCAAGTTACCACACAAGCAAGCAAGATGGCCTAGTGATTGATCCATATGATATGAAGAGAAAAATCGGCTAAGTCCGAGATTGGGTCTGTCAGACATACACTTCCAAGTTACCACACAAGCAAGCAAGTTACCACATGAAGAGAAAGCCGGCAAAGTCCGGGAATGTTACCACATGAACTGGAAAATGGGCAAAAACCTACCTTCACAGGGAACGTGAATAACTAAGGCTGTAGACATTGGATCGACAAGCCAAAGACTGATATGGAAAGGAAATGAGTAGTACTAGCTTTCCTGAGAGTTGCAGAGCTTAGACTGCATATGAACGGAAGATATTAAGCGTCAAAGTCAGAAAAGTTGCCCGAAGGAACACAAGTTCCAACTTAGAGCATGAATACCGCCTAGACGGTAGGAGGTACGGCCAGGCTGAGGAATAAGAAAATGTTGGCCAACATGTTCCCTAACTATCCCCCGAAGACCGCAAAGCAATCCAACATCAACCAAGAAAGTTATAGCCCGATCAAGGAAACACCTACTTTGCACCGATTTTGCACCAAATACATGTACCAAGCACCTTCGGTTGCATACCTGCAGGGGCTTACCATAGTAGGCCATGGAAGACCGATATACCGAACATAATCACTTTCTATCTCCTCGGGTGTTGGAGGTAGCGCTTTGCGGTACAAGAACGAAAGTTAGACCATATCTTGGTGCATCTTTTTGCCCAAAAACACAAGACCCTATCTACCAAGGCAAGAAAGTTGTGTGGGGACAAAATGTCCAAAAGTGCCCAAAGTGGCACACTTGAACCATATATTCGAGAAAAACACAAGTGTGGGCCCGAGCTAGCAAGTTGAAATGTTCTGACCGTCAGTAGCCCTAGTTGAGGTGCACTTATCATTATATGAGGCCAACGTGCCAGCTAGTCTCTAAAGGGGCGATATGGGTGTTCCAAGGTTTGTACCCAATTGAGGAAAAAACAGGGTAAGGTACGGTGTACCGCGAATAACTCGGGCTATAGATGTCCGATCGATGAGTTTGGCATATGTATGGAAAGGTCTCGACGAGACCTAACTACCCTGAAAGTATGAAGGCAAAGACTTGAATGACCGGGAAGTAATTAAGTGCACAAGTGGTAAAGTTGCACCAAAGTCCATGTTACCCGAAGTGGTACATGAACACCCAATATTCGACCAAAACACAAGTTTAGAGACGAGCTAGCGAGCTACATTGTTCAGACCGTCAGTAGCCCGCATCAAGACACGCATTTCATTATATTGAGCCTAGCCGCTAGCTCGACTCGAAGTCGGTCATATGGTTGGTTGATGGTTTGGACCGACCACGTGGTGTACCAAGGTTATGTACCTTTCATGAATTAAAACTCTGGCTGTATGGCACTGAGCGACAAGCTAAGGTGTGATTTGGAATAGTCTTGAGTGGGACTATTTAGGAAAAATGCGAACAAAAAATCACAAAGTCCTTGGGCGAAGCTATTAGCGAAACATAGAGCAAATTGGTACCAAAAACTATGGAAATGGGACTTGAGTCAAAAATAACCGCAAGTTGGAGAAGAGATAGCAAGCTTGCGTAGAACAATTATATTTGGTGCATGGTATCACCAACAAAAAAGTATATGGGGCCAAGGTGCTGGCTGGCCTCCAAAGTGGAGATATGGGCGATCCAAAGTTTGTACCCAAGTACGAACAAGTATGGAAAAAACAGGGTAAGGTACCAAGTACCATTAATAACTTCGGCTGTAGATGGCCGAGCGAGGCAAACGGCTCACCGTTGGAAAGGTCTTGGGGAGACCTATCTACCCTGAAAGTTTCATGAGGCTGAGTTGAAAGACCACGGAGATATTAGGTGATGATGGTCGTATTCGGGGACCAAGTCGCAGGAAATGGCACTTGACCAAAATCCCCCTTGGAAGGTGAATACCGGCTTACCGGTAAGAGATAGCGACTTGGCGTAGAATATTCATAAGTTGGGCGTGTAGAGACGCAACTTTTATTATATGGGGCCAACCCGGTCAGGGTGCTCCAAGTCGGTCGTTTGGTTGGTTTATGGTTTGGGCCGACCACGTGGTGTGCCAAGTTGAGGTACCTTTCATGAATTATAACTTGGTCAGTTTGCCACCGAGCGACAAGCTGCGGTGTGTTTTGGAATGGTCTTGAGTGGGACTATCAAGGAAAAATACCAATCGAAAATCAGCTTGTCCATGGCCGAAGCTATTAGTGAAACATATAGCAAAATGGGTCCAAAAACGAATGAAATGGGAATTGGACCAAGAATAACGGCAAGTTGGAGAAGAGATAGCAAGTTGGCGTAGAACAATTATATTTGGTGCATGGCATGACCAACAAAAAAGTATATGGGGCCAAGGTGCTAGCTGGCCTCCAAAGTGGAGATATGGGCGATCCAAAGTTTGTACCCAAGTACGAACAAGTATGGAAAAAACAGGGTAAGGTACCAAGTACCATTAATAACTTCGGCTGTAGATGGCCGAGCGAGGCAAACGGCTCACCGTTGGAAAGGTCTTGGGGAGACCTATCTACCCTGAAAGTTTTATGAGGCTGAGTTGAAAGACCACGGAGATATTAGGTGATGATGGTCCAATTCGGGGACCAAGTCGCAGGAAATGGCACTTGACCAAAATCACCCTTGGAAGGTGAATACCGGCTTACCGGTAAGAGATAGCGACTTGGCGTAGAATATTCATAAGTTGAGCGTGTAGAGACGCAACTTTCATTATATGGGGGCAACCCGGTCAGGGTGCTCCAAGTCGGTCGTTTGGTCGGTATATGGTTTGGGCCGACCACATGGTGTACCATGTTGAGGTATCTTTCATGAATTATAACTCGGTCAGTTTGCCACCGAGCGACAAGTTGCGGTGTGTTTTGGAATGGTCTTGAGTGGGACTATCAAGCAAAAATACAAACAGAATATCAGCTTGTCCATGGCCGAAGCTATTAGTGAAACATATAGCAAAATGGGTCCGAAAACGAATGAAATGGGACTTGGACCAAGAATAACGGCAAGTTAGAGAAGAGATAGCAAGTTGGCCTAGAACAATTATATTTAGTGCATGGTATGACCAACAAAAAAGTATATGGGGCAAAGGTGCTGGCTGGCCTCCAAAGTGGAGATATGGGCGATACAAAGTTTGTACCCAAGTATGGCAAAAACTGGTAGAGGTACCTTTCATGAATTACTGCTCAGGCTGTATGGCACTTAGCGGGACGCTTGGCTCTGGTATGGAATAGTCTTGAGTGGGACTATCAAGGAAAAATACGAACAAAAAATCACCATGTCCACGGACGAAGGTATTAGCGAAACTTAGAGCGAAATTGCGACCAAGTCCCTGGAAATGGCCCTTGGACCAAGTATACCGTCAAGGCGGTACGAGATAGCGAGTTGACGTGGAACATTTGTAAGTTTGCCTTCACGAGACGAAAGTTTAGTTATATGGGGCCAACCCGCTCAGGGTTGTCCAAGTCGGTCATATGGCTGATCGAAATTTTCGACCAAGTACTGAGAAAACAGGGTAAGGTACCGTGTACCTCGAATAACTTTGGCTGTAGATGTCCGAGCGAGGCAAACGGCATAGCGTTGGAAAGGTCTTGAGGTGTTCTAGGCACCCTGAAAGTTTGAAAAGGCTATCTGGAAAACTCGTGGAGATATTAGAGAAACATTGGGCCCAAAAGATACCAAGTCGCAGGAAATGGGCCCTCCAAGAACACCCTAAAATCCCAATTACGGCTAAGTTGCAGGCCAGCTAGCGAAGTGAAATGTTCTAGGCATAACTAGAACACGTTAATGCGCAACTTTTTGAATCAGAACTTTTTTCGATATCTGGCCCCCAAAGGGGGGATATGGGCGATCAAAGGATTTTTCCAAGTTTCGGTACTTTTTACGGTATCGCTCATAGCTCCGGCTGTATGCAAGCAAATGACAATCTAAGACATGATTTGGAAAGGTATTGAGCAGTACTAACTTACGTTAGAACACAGCGAAGCGCTATCGGTTCATGGCAAGGCCGATATAAACAGTCAAAGATGAAAAATGTTGACAAAATGAACAAAAATTACCTTGGTACGCGAATAGCGGCCAGGGATGAAGAGGTACGAAGGTGGTGTAGAAGAATTATAATTAGGGCTTGGTACGCTCTAAAAGTTTGCCGAAGACCGCAAAGCGCTCAGACCCATAGAAAGTGGCCATTTGGGCCGAACAGTGCGTGCAAAGAGGTGAAAATGCAAAAATTGCACTTTGGGGGGCGATTTGCGGGGGGAAGGAGGGGTCGGAGGGCAAAATGTCCCTTGACCAAAAAGTCTTATCTCGTCGAGATCTACAACATTGCCGAAGACCGCAAAGCGCTAGCTCGCAATCGAAAAATCGAGAATTTGAAAATCAATCTAAGTCCGAACCTCCGGGTTGAGACTTCCGCGTCGGAGGTGGGCGCACCTCCTATCCGAAAGATGGTGAATCAGGGGTGTTCGATCAGCAATGGTCGGATGCCCCGTCGTAGTCCAACTATGACAATCAAAGTCAAGACCTCCGGGTTGAGACTTTCCGCGAGTACAAGCATAAAGGAACACGGACCAAGCCGTACCGAGAGAATCGGTACTAGAGCCCTCGTGGTTCTACATTGAGAGAGCCCTCGTGGTTCTCATTAGGGGCTTTATGCAAGTCGTACTCAATACTGTGGTGTGAAGTATAAAGTATAGTCTTCGCCTGGTCCACGCTGCTTCGGCGGTCCTGGGTAAGATAGTTCATTCTAGCTTGCCCTATAGTGGAATGAGGACACTTAATGCTTCGTCTTTTAGCGGCGGCTAGACTCCTCCTCACGGGGAACGAGTTGACGCACACAGCGGCGGCTTACGCACTATGGCAATCATGGATGCCTGAAGATTCCGTGAAGTTCTCCCCTGGTCCACGCTGCCTCGGCAGTCCTGGGTAAAATGGAATATTTCCAGCTTGCCCTATAGTGGAAGAGGACTATCCAACAATACAAAGTCAAGACCTCCGGGTTGAGACTTTCCGCGTCGGTGGTGTCGCGCACCGCCTATCCGAAAGATGGTGTAACAGGGGTGTTCGATCAGCAATGGTCGGATGCCCCGTCATAGTCCAACTATGACAACCAAAGTCAAGACCTCCGGGTTGAGACTTTCCGCGTCCGGAGGTACGCGTACCGCCTACCCGAAAGATGGTGTGCTTCTGGGGTATTCGATGAGTCGGATACCCCGTCGTAGTCCAACTATGACAATACAAAGTCAAGACCTCCGGGTTGAGACTTCCGCGTCGGAGGTGCGCGCACCGCCTACCCGAAAGATGATGAATCAGGGGTGTTCGATCAGCAATGGTCGGATGCCCCGTCGTAGTCCAACTATGACAATCAAAGTCAAGACCTCCGGGTTGAGACTTCCGCGTCCGGAGGTACGCGTACCGCCTACCCGAAAGATGGTGAATCAGGGGTGTTCGATCAGCAATGGTCGGATGCCCCGTCGTAGTCCAACTATGACAATCAAAGTCAAGACCTCCGGGTTGAGACTTTCTGCGAGTACATGCATAAAGGAACACGGACCAAGCCGTACCGAGAGAATCGGTACTAGAGCCCTCGTGGTTCTACATTGAGAGAGCCCTCGTGGTTCTCATTAGGGGCTTTATGCAAGTCGTACTCAATACTGTGGTGTGAAGTATAAAGTATAGAGTCCTCCACTGGTCCACGCTGCTCCGGCGGTCCTGGGTAAGATAGTTCATTCTAGCTTGCCCTATGTGGAAGAGGACTCAATACCCTACCTGTTGAGCTTGAAACAAAGTCATCACTTGGGCATGCTCATATTGCCATACAATATTCCATTATCTACTAATGAGCATGCAGCTATATGATTATAACCTGTAAACGATTACCCCGCCGTAGTTCAGCGCTTCAACCAAGTGATGACTTCAGTATGGCTAGTGTGTGAAGTATAAAGTATAGTCCTCCCCTGGTCCACACTGCTTCGGCGGTCCTGGGTAAGATAGTTAGTTCTAGCTTGCCCTATGTGGAAGAGGACACCATACTTAATACTGTAGTGTAATGAACAAAGTATAGTCCTCCACTGGTCCACGCTGCTCCGGCGGTCCTGGGTAAGATAGTTAATTCTAGCTTGCCCTATGTGGAAGAGGACTCAATACCCTACCTGTTGAGCTTGAAACAAAGTCATCACTTGGGCATGCTCTATAGCCAATCACATGACATTAACCTAAGAGAGCATGCAGCGTATTATCCCAATGCAAAGTAAACGATAGACTCGCCCTAGTTCAGTGCTTCAACCAAGTGATGACTTCAATTTGGCTAGTGTGTGAAGTATAAAGTATAGTCCTCCCCTGGTCCACACTGCTTCGGCGGTCCTGGGTAAGATAGTTAATTCTAGCTTGCCCTATGTGGAAGAGGACACCATACTTAATACTGTGGTGTAATGAACAAAGTATAGTCCTCCACTGGTCCACGCTGCTTCGGCGGTCCTGGGTAAGATAGTTAGTTCTAGCTTGCCCTATGTGGAAGAGGGCATACAAGACAAAGTATAGTTCTCCCCTGGTCCACGCTGCTTCGGCGGTCCTGGGTAAGATAGTTAATTCTAGCTTGCCCTATGTGGAAGAGAGCATACATGAACCAAGAACGAAGGTTATGATCGAGGAATGATTCGACAACTAACCGATGGTATGAAATGTGAAGAATTCAAGCAAGCACACAATCAAGTCATCACTTGGGCATGCTCGATAGCCAACCCTATGACATTAACCTAGTAGAGCATGCGAAAACCAATATATATGTAAACGATGCCCCTCCCTAGTTCAGCGCTTCAACCAAGTGATGACTTCAGAATGGCTAAATCAAATCGGTTCAAAACATACCATCGGTACCCTATTGAAACACACAAGTCGATATCAAACCTCTTAATTGTGTAGTCCTCCACTGGTCCACACTGCTCCGGCGGTCCTGGGTAAGATAGTTCATTCTAGCTTGCCCTATGTGGAAGAGGGCACATTACTCAATACTGTGGTGTTATGAACAAAGTATAGTCCTCCACTGGTCCACGCTGCTTCGGCGGTCCTGGGTAAGATAGTTAGTTCTAGCTTGCCCTATGTGGAAGAGGGCATACAAGACAAAGTATAGTTCTCCCCTGGTCCACGCTGCTTCGGCGGTCCTGGGTAAGATAGTTAATTCTAGCTTGCCCTATGTGGAAGAGAGCATACATGAACCAAGAACGAAGGTTATGATCGAGGAATGATTCGACAACTAACCGATGGTATGAAATGTGAAGAATTCAAGCAAGCACACAATCAAGTCATCACTTGGGCATGCTCGATAGCCAACCTCATGACATTAACCTAGTAGAGCATGCGAAAACCAATATATATGTAAACGATGCCTCCCTAGTTCAGCGCTTCAACCAAGTGATGACTTCAGAATGGCTAAATCAAATCGGTTCAAACCATACCATCGGTATCCTATTGAAACACACAAGTCGATATCAAACCTCATGATTGTGTAGTCCTCCACTGGTCCACGCCGCTTCGGCCGTCCTGGGTAAAATGGAACATTCCAGCTTGCCCTATGTGGAAGAGGGCACATTACTCAATACTGTGGTGTGAAGTATAAAGTTCAGTTCTCCCCTGGTCCACGCTGCTTCGGCGGTCCTGGGTAAGATAGTTCATTCTAGCTTGCCCTATGTGGAAGAGGACACTTCATACTTCGTCTCTAAGCGGCGGCTTGACTCCTCCCTACGGGGAACGGGTTTACGCGCACAGCGGCGGCTTACGCACTATGGCAGTCATGGATGCCTTACGTTTCTATGAAAAGTGTGTTCCTCCCCTGGTCCACGCTGCTTCGGCAGTCCTGGGTAAGATAGTTAGTTCTAGCTTGCCCTATGTGGAAGAGGACACGTAGACTTACTGTGGTGTGAAGTATAAAGTTCAGTTCTCCCCTGGTCCACGCCGCTTCGGCCGTCCTGGGTAAAATGGATTCATCCAGCTTGCCCTATGTGGAATGAGGACACTTTATGCTTCGTCTCTAAGCGGCGGCTTGCTCCTCCCTACGGGGAACGGGTATACGCGCACAGCGGCGGCTTACGTTATGGCAGTCATGGATGCCTTACGTTTCCATGAAAAGTGTGTTCCTCCCCTGGTCCACGCTGCTTCGGCAGTCCTGGGTAAGATAGTTAGTTCTAGCTTGCCCTATGTGGAAGAGGACACGTAGACTTACTGTGGTGTGAAGTATAAGGTTCAGTTCTCCCCTGGTCCACGCCGCTTCGGCCGTCCTGGGTAAAATGGATTCATCCAGCTTGCCCTATGTGGAATGAGGACACTTTATGCTTCGTCTCTAAGCGGCGGCTTGCTCCTCCCTACGGGGAACGGGTATACGCGCACAGCGGCGGCTTACGCAAGTTAGTCACCCTCGGCAGTGGATCACTCGGCTCATGGATCGATGAAGACCGCAGCTAACTGCGCGTCATAATGTGAACTGCAGGACACATGAACATTGATAAGTTGAACGCATATTGCACGTCGTGGGAACCTACCATGATGTACAGATGACTGAGCGCTTATATTTGAGAAATGTATCGCATACATTTAACTACGCCGTGACACCCGTCACGAGACGTGCACCATGATGTTAACTAGGGTCGCGACGACCCGCTAGCATTAAAGAACCCGTGGTTTACAATATACTGGCATTGGAATTCGAAGTATTTAGAGCGTCCGTGTTCCCGCGTGAGGCGGAAGTACGAGGAGAAGGCGTGCTTGTGGTGTCTGTGGTGGTGTTTACTGATGTCTAGCTTCAGCTTATTTATTTATTTAAATAGAAGCGAAGATGTCAAAGTAGCGTCGAAGCAGCAGCGGTAGCACAAATGATTCAAGTATGGAAGTTGACCAAAGGAACACAAACAAACTAGCGTATGGGCAATGGAAGGTATCAGTGAGTTAAACCACACGCGGGCTAACAGCCCGTTAACCGAGTCCAACGGTACATATTGGACATTGAAACAAAGTAGTCGCAAGCCAGATGTGACGATAACAACCGCAAGGTACATAAGCCTCAGTTCATGTGTGACAACCCCCTGAATTTAAGCATATTAATAAGGGGAGGAAAAGAAACCAACCGGGATTCCCTGAGTAGCTGCGAGCGAAACGGGAGAAGCTCAGCACGTAGGGGTGGCGGCCTGTCCGTCTATCCGATTCCGTGTACTGGTGCGTCTCACTATCCGTCATCTTAGCGCTTTTCAAGTCCAACTTGAATGTGGCTCAGAACCCATAGAGGGTGATAGGCCCGTAGAACAGCGCCCGTTGGATGATGGACCGAGCGTACCATGGAGTCGTGTTGCTTGATAGTGCAGCA
>NW_026689758.1:0-2500 GCF_943734765.1 Anopheles ziemanni | reverse complement strand
ACTCTGGGTACCTCCGGGTACTTGGGGTTGGTTGAGGACTTGGTGAACAAACACTTGTTGTACACTCTTCGGATGTACTTCGGGTGTCACCTGTTGTCCGAGGCCACTTGCATGGTTAGCAAGCGTTGTGGTCTAATGGCCCTACCGGGCAAACACTTTGGGTTCGCGAGGACTTAGAGTGCTGGTAGTGGTTGGCGGACCCAACACTCTGGGTACCTCCGGGTACTTGGGGTTGGTTGAGGACTTGGTGAAGATACCCCTGTCACCTTGTTCGAGGCCACTTGCATGGTCGCAAGCGTTGTGATACAATGGCCCTACCGGGCAAACACTTTGGGTTCGCAAGGACTTGGAGTGCCGGGACGGGTTGGCGGATCCAACACTCTGGGTACCTCCGGGTACTTGGGGTTGGTTGAGGACTTGGTGAGCAAACACTTGATATACGTTCTTCGGATGTACTTCGGGTGTCACCTGTTGTCCGAGGCCACTTGCATGGTCAACGGTTGAGGTGGTGATGGCGGGTCGGTGCTGTAGGGTGCCGGCCTGTTGGCTGCCTTGGCCGGGTTGGTTGGTTAACACTTGATTGAGCTTGCACCCGAGGGTAATGGCACTTGAAGGTGGGTACCGGCCGGCTGACCTGGTGTGATGGTTGGTTGGTGAACACTTGGCGGTACTTGCACTTGGCTGTGCTTGGACTTGAAGGTGGGATCCGGCTGGCCTAGGCCATTGGTGGTTGGTTGGTGGGTTAGCCCTTAGTTGGGCTGGCTGGCTGGCTGGCCATCGGTGGTGTGGTGTGGTGTGGTGTGTGGAGTCGAGCATCGCGCGCCGTTGCCTTCTTCGGAGTGTTGTGGGTACGCAAGTGCTTGCAGTGCAAAGAGGTTGGTGATGGAGTGACATTGCCTTCACCATGGAGTTGCGGGTACTTAGGTACTTGCAAGGAGATGGTGGTATGGTGGTGTTGCGTGTGTGGTGTTCGATTAGAAAGATATAATTTCTAAGTCCGGATTAGTGCTGTCAGTGGGGCCGCCGCTAACAGGTCCTGCACGGCCACCGTGGGGCTTGACTTGGCGCTATTCCGGACTTGGGGCGATCACGATGTCCCCGTGCGGGACTTAGAAGATGGAAGAACACAAGTACCCTTATCCCATGACTTGTGAGCGATTGGCATACGTTACCACATGAAGAGAAAAATTGGCTAAGTCCCGGATCCATATTATATGAGAGAGAAAAATCGGCTAAGTCCCGGATCCATATTATATGAAGAGAAAAATTGGCTAAGTCCCGGATCCATATTATATGAAGAGAAATATCGGCTAAGTCCAGGATCCATATATAATAACCTAATAATCGGCTAAGTCCAGGATCCATATATAATAACCTAATAACAGGCTAAGTCCAGGATCCATATAATATGAAGAGAAAAATCGGCTAAGTCCCAGATTGGGTCTGTCAGAAATACACTTCCAAGTTACCACACAAGCAAGCAAGATGGCCTAGTGATGGATCCATATGATATGAAGAGAAAAATCGGCTAAGTCCCAGATTGGGTCTGTCAGACATACACTATCAAGTTACCACACAAGCAAGCAAGATGGCCTAGTGATGGATCCATATGATATGAAGAGAAAAATCGGCTAAGTCCCAGATTGGGTCTGTCAGAAATACACTTCCAAGTTACCACATGAGCAAGCAAGATGGCCTAGTGATGGATCCATATAATATGCAGAGAAAAATCGGCTAAGTCCCAGATTGGGTCTGTCAGAAATACACTTCCAAGTTACCACATGAGCAAGCAAGTTACCACATGAAGAGAAAGCCGGCAAAGTCCGGGAATGTTACCACATGAACTGGAAAATGGGCAACAACCTACCTTCACAGGGAACGTGAATAACTAAGGCTGTAGACATCGGATCGACAAGCCAAAGACTGATATGGAAAGGAAATGAGTAGTACTAGCTTTCCTGAGAGTTGCAGAGCTTAGACTGCATATGAACGGAAGTTATTAAGCGTCAAAGTCAGAAAAGTTGCCCGAAGGAACACAAGTTCCAACTTAGAGCATGAATACCGCCTAGACGGTAAGAGGTACGGCCAGGCTGAGGAATAAGAAAATGTTGGCCAACATGTTCCCTAACTATCCCCCGAAGACCGTAAAGCAATCCAACATCAACCAAGAAAGTTATAGCCCGATCAAGGAAACACCTACTTTGCACCGATATTGCACCAAATACATGTACCAAGCACCTTCGGTTGCATACCTGCAGGGGCTTACCATAGTAGGCCATGGAAGACCGATATACCGAACATAATCACTTTCTATCTCCTCGGGTGTTGGAGGTAGCGCTTTGCGGTACAAGAACGAAAGTTAGACCATATCTTGGTGCATCTTTTTGCCAAAAAACACAAGACCCTATCTACCAAGGCAAGAAAGTTGTGTGGGGACAAAATGTCCAAAAGTGCCCAAAGTGGCACACTTGAACCATATATTCGAGAAAAACACAAGTGT
>NW_026689757.1:30000-36560 GCF_943734765.1 Anopheles ziemanni | reverse complement strand
CTTATTAGTCAAACCAATCGCGGGTTCTCCGTGTCATTGAGTTGAAGTCTGGATAATGATGCTGATCGTATGGTCTCGCACCGACGACAGATCTCGCAAATATCTGCCCTATCAACTATGGATGGTAGTATAGAGGACTACCATGGTTGCAACGGGTAACGGGGAATCAGGGTTCGATTCCGGAGAGGGAGCCTGAGAAATGGCTACCACATCCAAGGAAGGCAGCAGGCGCGTAAATTACCCAATCCCGGGACGGGGAGGTAGTGACGAGAAATAACAATATGAAACTCTTTAATGATGTTTCATAATTGGAATGAGTAGAGCATAAATCCTTCTACGAGGATCAAGTGGAGGGCAAGTCTGGTGCCAGCAGCCGCGGTAATTCCAGCTCCACTAGCGTATATTAAAATTGTTGCGGTTAAAACGTTCGAAGTTGATACTTGTCCAACACAGTCCGGCTCCGCCGACCCGGTCAACCCGTGGTCGGTGGGCCAAGTCGGAATCTGGTTGCGACTCAATGGTGTGGTAGGGCACCAAGTCTGTGTCATGGTGTGCCCTTCAACGGGTGCAAGTGTAACATAGAGCTCGACCGCTCACGTTTACCTTGAACAAATTAGAGTGCTTAAAGCAGGGTGCCCAAACGCCCTAGAATAATCTTGCATGGAATAATGGAATACGACCTTGGTCTAATCTTTCATTGGTTTGTACTCAGACCGGAGGTAATGATTAACAGAAGTAGTTGGGGACACTAGTATTACGGCGCGAGAGGTGAAATTCGTAGACCGTCGTAAGACTAACTAAAGCGAAGGCATTTGTCAAGGATGCTTTCTTTAATCAAGAACGAAAGTTAGAGGATCGAAGGCGATTAGATACCGCCCTAGTTCTAACCGTAAACGATGCCAACTAGCAATTGGGAGACGCTACAACCAGGTGCTCTCAGTAGCTTCCGGGAAACCAAAGTCAGGTTCCGGGGGAAGTATGGTTGCAAAGTTGAAACTTAAAGGAATTGACGGAAGGGCACCACAATGAAATGGAGCTTGCGGTTCAATTTGACTCAACACGGGAAAACTTACCAGGTCCGAACTTATGGAGGTGAGACAGATTAATAGCTCTTTCTCAAATTTAAGGGTAGTGGTGCATGGCCGTTCTTAGTTCGTGGATTGATTTGTCTGGTTAATTCCGATAACGAACGTGACTCACATATGCTAACTAGAACGCAGTCAGCGTTAATGCGTCGATGCCGATTGGAACGGGTTAGGACCTTTCGGTGGAGTATGACCTGACACCTTCGCTGTTCGTGTGCGCAAGTGCACTTACGGTACGCTGCTTAGCAGGACAATTTGTGTTTAGCAAAATGAGATCGAGCGATAACAGGTCCGTGATGCCCTTAGATGTTCTGGGCTACACGCGTGCTACAATGTGGGTAGCAGCGTGTCTCCTATTCCGAGAGGAACGGGAAATCACTCAAATACTCACTTAGTAGGGATTATGGATTGCAATGGTCCATATGAACTCGGAACTTCTAGTAAGTGCTGGTCATCAGCCAGCGTTGAATACGTCCCTGCCCTTTGTACACACCGCCCGTCGCTACTACCGATGGATTATTTAGTGAGGTCTTTGGAGATGATCGTTCGCTGGATCCTCGTGAACCGCGTCTGCTTTATCGAAGTTGACCGAACTTGATGATTTAGAGGAAGTAAAAGTCGTAACAAGGTTTCCGTAGGTGAACCTGCGGAAGGATCATTAGTGGCCAAGTGATCCTTCCAGAAGTCCGAACCTGCGGGTTGAGACTTCGGCACAAGTTGCCATATGATAATTGACGAAACACTATAGAAGTCCGAACCTGCGGGTTGAGACTCAGGCACAAGTTGCCATATGAAAGTTGACGAAACACTAACAAGTCCGAACCTGCGGGTTGAGACTTAGGCACACGTTGCCTTATACATGACTTCGAACAAATACACAAGTCCGAACCTGCGGGTTGAGACTTAGGCACAAGTTGCCTTATACATGACTTCGAACAAATACACAAGTCCGAACCTGCGGGTTGAGACTTAGGCACAAGTTGCCATATGAAAGTTGACGAAACACTAACAAGTCCGAACCTGCGGGTTGAGACTTAGGCACACGTTGCCTTATACATGACTTCGAACAAATACACAAGTCCGAACCTGCGGGTTGAGACTTAGGCACAAGTTGCCTTATACATACATTGGCCAAATAAACAGAAGTCCGAACCTGCGGGTTGAGACTTAGGCACAAGTTGCCATATTATATTCGATCAAACACTAAGTAGTCCGAACCTGCGGGTTGAGACTCAAGACCGTAACAAGATGTCACTATACAAGTCCGAACCTAAGGGTTGAGACTTAATGCGATCTAGATACCAAGTTGACATCCAATACCTGTTGAGCAAAACCAAAGATTCCCTGTTCTCGAATGATTACACTATATAACAGGGAATCATGAAGAAATCAAGCAAGCGTGAAACAAAGTCATCACTTGGGCATGCTCGATAGCCAACCACATGACCTTAACCTAAGAGAGCATGCAAACCACATGATACCTATAAACGATTAACCCGCCCTAGTTCAATCGTTCACCAAGTGATGACTTCAGTATGGCTAAGAGAAAAACTTTTAAATGGGAAAAACTCTAAGTCCGAACCTCCGGGTTGAGACTTCCGCGTCGGAGGTGGGCGCACCTCCTATCCGAAAGATGATGAATCAGGGGTGTTCGGTCAGCAATGGTCGGATGCCCCGTCGTAGTCCAACTATGACAATCAAAGTCAAGACCTCCGGGTTGAGACTTTCCGCGAGTACAAGCATAAAGGAACACGGACCAAGCCGTACCGAGAGAATCGGTACTAGAGCCCTCGTGGTTCTACATTGAGAGAGCCCTCGTGGTTCTCATTAGGGGCTTTATGCAAGTCGTACTCAATACTGTGGTGTGAAGTATAAAGTATAGTCCTCGCCTGGTCCACGCTGCTTCGGCGGTCCTGGGTAAGAGAGTTAATTCTAGCTTGCCCTATAGTGGAATGAGGACACTTAATGCTTCGTCTTTTAGCGGCGGCTAGACTCCTCCTCACGGGGAACGAGTTGACGCGCACAGCGGCGGCTTACGCACTATGGCAATCATGGATGCCTGAAGATTCCGTGAAGTTCTCCCCTGGTCCACGCTGCCTCGGCAGTCCTGGGTAAAATGGAATATTTCCAGCTTGCCCTATAGTGGAAGAGGACTATCCAACAATACAAAGTCAAGACCTCCGGGTTGAGACTTTCCGCGTCGGTGGTGTCGCGCACCGCCTATCCGAAAGATGGTGTAACAGGGGTGTTCGATCAGCAATGGTCGGATGCCCCGTCATAGTCCAACTATGACAACCAAAGTCAAGACCTCCGGGTTGAGACTTTCCGCGTCCGGAGGTACGCGTACCGCCTACCCGAAAGATGGTGTGCTTCTGGGGTATTCGATGAGTCGGATACCCCGTCGTAGTCCAACTATGACAATCAAAGTCAAGACCTCCGGGTTGAGACTTCCGCGTCCGGAGGTACGCGTACCGCCTACCCGAAAGATGGTGTGCTTCTGGGGTATTCGATGAGTCGGATACCCCGTCGTAGTCCAACTATGACAATCAAAGTCAAGACCTCCGGGTTGAGACTTCCGCGTCCGGAGGTACGCGTACCGCCTACCCGAAAGATGGTGAATCAGGGGTGTTCGATCAGCAATGGTCGGATGCCCCGTCGTAGTCCAACTATGACAATCAAAGTCAAGACCTCCGGGTTGAGACTTCCGCGTCCGGAGGTACGCGTACCGCCTACCCGAAAGATGGTGTGCTTCTGGGGTATTCGATGAGTCGGATACCCCGTCGTAGTCCAACTATGACAATACAAAGTCAAGACCTCCGGGTTGAGACTTCCGCGTCCGGAGGTACGCGTACCGCCTACCCGAAAGATGGTGTGCTTCTGGGGTATTCGATGAGTCGGATACCCCGTCGTAGTCCAACTATGACAATCAAAGTCAAGACCTCCGGGTTGAGACTTTCTAAGAGTACAAGCATAAAGGAACACGGACCAAGCCGTACCGAGAGAATCGGTACTAGAGCCCTTGTGGTTCTACATTGAGAGAGCCCTCGTGGTTCTCATTAGGGGCTTTATGCAAGAAGTACTCAATACTGTGGTGTGAAGTATAAAGTATAGAGTCCTCCACTGGTCCACGCTGCTCCGGCGGTCCTGGGTAAGATAGTTCATTCTAGCTTGCCCTATGTGGAAGAGGACTCAATACCCTACCTGTTGAGCTTGAAACAAAGTCATCACTTGGGCATGCTCATATTGCCATACACAATTACATTATATTCGAATGAGCATGCAAGCGACCCTATATAGACCGAACCAAAACGATAGATACCGCCGTAGTTCACCCCCACCAAGTGATGACTTCAGTATGGCTAGTGTGTGAAGTATAAAGTATAGTCCTCCCCTGGTCCACACTGCTTCGGCGGTCCTGGGTAAGATAGTTAGTTCTAGCTTGCCCTATGTGGAAGAGGACACAATACTTAATACTTAGAGTACAAGCATAAAGGAACACGGACCAAGCCGTACCGAGAGAATCGGTACTAGAGCCCTCGTGGTTCTACATTGAGAGAGCCCTCGTGGTTCTCATTAGGGGCTTTATGCAAGTCGTACTCAATACTGTGGTGTGAAGTATAAAGTATAGAGTCCTCCACTGGTCCACGCTGCTCCGGCGGTCCTGGGTAAGATAGTTCATTCTAGCTTGCCCTATGTGGAAGAGGACTCAATACCCTACCTGTTGAGCTTGAAACAAAGTCATCACTTGGGCATGCTCATATTGCCATACAATATTCCATTATCTACTAATGAGCATGCAGCTATATGATTATAACCTGTAAACGATTACCCCGCCGTAGTTCAGCGCTTCAACCAAGTGATGACTTCAGTATGGCTAGTGTGTGAAGTATAAAGTATAGTCCTCCCCTGGTCCACACTGCTTCGGCGGTCCTGGGTAAGATAGTTAGTTCTAGCTTGCCCTATGTGGAAGAGGACACCATACTTAATACTGTGGTGTAATGAACAAAGTATAGTCCTCCACTGGTCCACGCTGCTTCGGCGGTCCTGGGTAAGATAGTTAGTTCTAGCTTGCCCTATGTGGAAGAGGGCATACAAGACAAAGTATAGTTCTCCCCTGGTCCACGCTGCTTCGGCGGTCCTGGGTAAGATAGTTAATTCTAGCTTGCCCTATGTGGAAGAGAGCATACATGAACCAAGAACGAAGGTTATGATCGAGGAATGATTCGACAACTAACCGATGGTATGAAATGTGAAGAATTCAAGCAAGCACACAATCAAGTCATCACTTGGGCATGCTCGATAGCCAACCTCATGACATTAACCTAGTAGAGCATGCGAAAACCAATATATATGTAAACGATGCCTCCCTAGTTCAGCGCTTCAACCAAGTGATGACTTCAGAATGGCTAAATCAAATCGGTTCAAACCATACCATCGGTATCCTATTGAAACACACAAGTCGATATCAAACCTCATGATTGTGTAGTCCTCCACTGGTCCACGCCGCTTCGGCCGTCCTGGGTAAAATGGAACATTCCAGCTTGCCCTATGTGGAAGAGGGCACATTACTCAATACTGTGGTGTGAAGTATAAAGTTCAGTTCTCCCCTGGTCCACGCTGCTTCGGCGGTCCTGGGTAAGATAGTTCATTCTAGCTTGCCCTATGTGGAAGAGGACACTTCATACTTCGTCTCTAAGCGGCGGCTTGACTCCTCCCTACGGGGAACGGGTTTACGCGCACAGCGGCGGCTTACGCACTATGGCAGTCATGGATGCCTTACGTTTCTATGAAAAGTGTGTTCCTCCCCTGGTCCACGCTGCTTCGGCAGTCCTGGGTAAGATAGTTAGTTCTAGCTTGCCCTATGTGGAAGAGGACACGTAGACTTACTGTGGTGTGAAGTATAAAGTTCAGTTCTCCCCTGGTCCACGCCGCTTCGGCCGTCCTGGGTAAAATGGATTCATCCAGCTTGCCCTATGTGGAATGAGGACACTTTATGCTTCGTCTCTAAGCGGCGGCTTGCTCCTCCCTACGGGGAACGGGTATACGCGCACAGCGGCGGCTTACGTTATGGCAGTCATGGATGCCTTACGTTTCCATGAAAAGTGTGTTCCTCCCCTGGTCCACGCTGCTTCGGCAGTCCTGGGTAAGATAGTTAGTTCTAGCTTGCCCTATGTGGAAGAGGACACGTAGACTTACTGTGGTGTGAAGTATAAGGTTCAGTTCTCCCCTGGTCCACGCCGCTTCGGCCGTCCTGGGTAAAATGGATTCATCCAGCTTGCCCTATGTGGAATGAGGACACTTTATGCTTCGTCTCTAAGCGGCGGCTTGCTCCTCCCTACGGGGAACGGGTATACGCGCACAGCGGCGGCTTACGCAAGTTAGTCACCCTCGGCAGTGGATCACTCGGCTCATGGATCGATGAAGACCGCAGCTAACTGCGCGTCATAATGTGAACTGCAGGACACATGAACATTG
>NW_026689757.1:0-25000 GCF_943734765.1 Anopheles ziemanni | reverse complement strand
TCGTCAAGGACTTGGAGTGCCGGGACGGGTTGGCGGATCCATCACTCTGAGTATGCCGGGTTGATACTTGGGGTTGGTTTGGTTTTGGTGACCCAATACTAGATGTACCATCTCGGTGGTATGTCAGTATCACCTATACTCCAGACCACTTGCATGGTTAGCAAGCGTTGTGATCTAATGGCCCAACCGGGCAAACACTTTGGGTTCGCAAGGACTTAGAGTGCCGGGACGGGTTGGCGGATCCAACACTCTGGGTACCTCCGGGTACTTGGGGTTGGTTGAGGACTTGGTGAACAAACACTTGATATACACTCTCCGGATGTACTTCGGGTGTCACCTGTTGTCCGAGACCACTTGCATGGTTAGCAAGCGTTGTGATTCAATGGCCCTACCGGGCAAACACTTTGGGTTCGCAAGGACTTGGAGTGCCGGGACGGGTTGGCGGATCCAACACTCTGGGTACCTCCGGGTACTTGGGGTTGGTTGAGGACTTGGTGAACAAACACTTGTTGTACACTCTCCGGATGTACTTCGGGTGTCACCTGTTGTCCGAGGCCACTTGCATGGTAGCAAGCGTTGTGATACAATGGCCCTACCGGGCAAACACTTTGGGTTCGCAAGGACTTGGAGTGCCGGGACGGGTTTGCGGATCCAACACTCTGGGTACCTCCGGGTACTTGGGGTTGGTTGAGGACTTGGTGAACAAACACTTGATATACACTCTTCGGATGTACTTCGGGTATCGCCTGTTGTCCGAGACCACTTGCATGGTTAGCAAGCGTTGTGGTCTAATGGCCCTACCGGGCAATCACTTTGGGTTCGCGAGGACTTAGAGTGCTGGTAGTGGTTGGCGGACCCAACACTCTGGGTACCTCCGGGTACTTGGGGTTGGTTGAGGACTTGGTGAACAAACACTTGTTGTACACTCTCCGGATGTACTTCGGGTGTCACCTGTTGTCCGAGACCACTTGCATGGTTAGCAAGCGTTGTGGTCTAATGGCCCTACCGGGCAAACACTTTATGTTCGCGAGGACTTGGAGTGCTGGTAGTGGTTGGCGGACCCAACACTCTGGGTACCTCCGGGTACTTGGGGTTGGTTGAGAACTTGGTGAAGATACCCCTGTCACCTTGTTCGAGGCCACTTGCATGGTCGCAAGCGTTGTGATACAATGGCCCTACCGGGCAAACACTTTGGGTTCGCAAGGACTTGGAGTGCCGGGACGGGTTGGCGGATCCAACACTCTGGGTACCTCCGGGTACTTGGGGTTGGTTGAGGACTTGGTGAGCAAACACTTGATATACGTTCTTCGGATGTACTTCGGGTGTCACCTGTTGTCCGAGGCCACTTGCATGGTCAACGGTTGAGGTGGTGATGGCGGGTCGGTGCTGTAGGGTGCCGGCCTGTTGGCTGCCTTGGCCGGGTTGGTTGGTTAACACTTGATTGGGCTTGCACCCGAGGGTAATGGCACTTGAAGGTGGGTACTGGCCGGCTGACCTGGTGTGATGGTTGGTTGGTGAACACTTGGCGGTACTTGCACTTGGCTGTGCTTGGACTTGAAGGTGGGATCCGGCTGGCCTAGGCCATTGGTGGTTGGTTGGTGGGTTAGCCCTTAGCTGGGCTGGCTGGCTGGCTGGCCATCGGTGGTGTGGTGTGGTGAGGTGTGTGGAGTCGAGCATCGCGCGCCGTTGCCTTCTTCGGAGTGTTGTAGGTACGCAAGTGCTTGCAATGCAAAGAGGTTGGTGATGGAGTGACATTGCCTTCACCATGGAGTTGCGGGTACTTAGGTACTTGCAAGGAGATGGTGGTATGGTGGTGTTGCGTGTGTGGTGTTCGATTAGAAAGATATAATTTCTAAGTCCGGATTAGTGCTGTCAGTGGGGCCGCCGCTAACAGGTCCTGCACGGCCACCGTGGGGCTTGACTTGGCGCTATTCCGGACTTGGGGCGATCACGATGTCCCCGTGCGGGACTTAGAAGATGGAAGAACACAAGTACCCTTATCCCATGACTTGTGAGCGATTGGCATACGTTACCACATGAAGAGAAAAATTGGCTAAGTCCCGGATCCATATTATATGAAGAGAAAAATTGGCTAAGTCCCGGATCCATATTATATGAAGAGAAATATCGGCTAAGTCCAGGATCCATATATAATAACCTAATAATCGGCTAAGTCCCGGATCCATATTATATGAAGAGAAAAATCGGCTAAGTCCAGGATCCATATATAATAACCTAATAATCGGCTAAGTCCAGGATCCATATATAATAACCTAATAACAGGCTAAGTCCAGGATCCATATTATATGAAGAGAAAAATCGGCTAAGTCCGAGATTGGGTCTGTCAGACATACACTTTCAAGATACCACACAAGCAAGCAAGATGGCCTAGTGATGGAACCATATAATATGAAGAGAAAAATCGGCTAAGTCCGAGATTGGGTCTGTCGGAAATACACTATCAAGTTACCACACAAGCAAGCAAGATGGCCTAATGATGGATCCATATGATATGAAGAGAAAAATCGGCTAAGTCCAGGATCCATATAATATGAAGAGAAAAATCGGCTAAGTCCCAGATTGGGTCTGTCAGAAATACACTTCCAAGTTACCACACAAGCAAGCAAGATGGCCTAGTGATGGATCCATATGATATGAAGAGAAAAATCGGCTAAGTCCCAGATTGGGTCTGTCAGAAATACACTTCCAAGTTGCCACACAAGCAAGCAAGATGGCCTAGTGATGGATCCATATGATATGAAGAGAAAAATCGGCTAAGTCCAGGATCCATATAATATGAAGAGAAAAATCGGCTAAGTCCCAGATTGGGTCTGTCAGAAATACACTTCCAAGTTACCACACAAGCAAGCAAGATGGCCTAGTGATGGATCTATATGATATGAAGAGAAAAATCGGCTAAGTCCCAGATTGGGTCTGTCAGAAATACACTTCCAAGTTACCACACAAGCAAGCAAGATGGCCTAGTGATGGATCCATATGATATGAAGAGAAAAATCGGCTAAGTCCAGGATCCATATAATATGAAGAGAAAAATCGGCTAAGTCCCAGATTGGGTCTGTCAGAAATACACTTCCAAGTTACCACACAAGCAAGCAAGATGGCCTAGTGATGGATCCATATGATATGAAGAGAAAAATCGGCTAAGTCCAGGATCCATATAATATGAAGAGAAAAATCGGCTAAGTCCCAGATTGGGTCTGTCAGAAATACACTTCCAAGTTACCACACAAGCAAGCAAGATGGCCTAGTGATGGATCCATATGATATGAAGAGAAAAATCGGCTAAGTCCCAGATTGGGTCTGTCAGACATACACTATCAAGTTACCACACAAGCAAGCAAGATGGCCTAGTGATAAATCCATATGATATGAAGAGAAAAATCGGCTAAGTCCCAGATTGGGTCTGTCAGAAATACACTTCCAAGTTACCACATGAGCAAGCAAGTTACCACATGAAGAGAAAGCCGGCAAAGTCTGGGAATGTTACCACATGAACTGGAAAATGGGCAAAAACCTACCTTCACAGGGAACGTGAATAAGTAAGGCTGTAGACATCGGATCGACAAGCCAAAGACTGATATGGAAAGGAAATGAGTAGTACTAGCTTTCCTGAGAGTTGCAGAGCTTAGACTGCATATGAACGAAAGTTATTAAGCGTCAAAGTCAGAGAAGTTACCCAAAGGAACACAAGTTCCAACTTAGAGCATGTATACCGCCTAGACGGTAAGAGGTACGGCCAGGCTGAGGAATAAGGAAATGTTGGCCAACATGTTCCCTAACTATCCCCCGAAGACCGCAAAGCAATCCAACATCAACCAAGAAAGTTATAGCCCGATCAAGGAAACACCTACTTTGCACCGATATTGCACCAAATACATGTACCAAGCACCTTCGGTTGCATACCTGCAGGGGTTTACCATAGTAGGCCATGGAAGACCGATATACCGAACATAATCACTTTCTATCTCCTCGGGTGTTTGAGATAGCGCTTTGCGGTACAAGAACGAAAGTTAGACTTTATCTTGGTGCATCTTTTTGCCCAAGATCACAAGACCCTATCTACCAAGGCAAGAAAGTTGTGTGGGGACAAAATGTCCAAAAGTGCCCAAAGTGGCACACTTGAACCATATATTCGAGAAAAACACAAGTGTGGGCCCGAGCTAGCAAGTTGAAATGTTCTGACCGTCAGTAGCCCTAGTTGAGGTGCACTTATCATTATATGAGGCCAACGTGCCAGCTAGTCTCTAAAGGGGCGATATGGGTGTTCCAAGGTTTGTACCCAATTGAGGAAAAAACAGGGTAAGGTACGGTGTACCGCGAATAACTCGGGCTATAGATGTCCGATCGATGAGTTTGGCATATGTATGGAAAGGTCTCGACGAGACCTAACTACCCTGAAAGTATGAAGGCAAAGACTTGAATGACCGGGAAGTTATTAAGTGCACAAGTGGTAAAGTTGCACCAAAGTCCATGTTACCCGAAGTGGTACATGAACACCCAATATTCGACCAAAACACAAGTTTAGAGACGAGCTAGCAAGCTATATTGTTCAGACCGTCAGTAGCCCGCATCAAGACACGCATTTCATTATATTGAGCCTAGCCGCTAGCTCGACTCGAAGTCGGTCATATGGTTGGTTGATGGTTTGGACCGACCACGTGGTGTACCAAGGTGATGTACCTTTCATGAATTAAAACTCTGGCTGTATGGCACTGAGCGACAAGCTAAGGTGTGATTTGGAATAGTCTTGAGTGGGACTATTTAGGAAAAATGCGAACAAAAAATCACAAAGTCCTTGGGCGAAGCTATTAGCGAAACATAGAGCAAATTGGTACCAAAAACTATGGAAATGGGACTTGAGTCAAAAATAACCGCAAGTTGGAGAAGAGATAGCAAGCTTGCGTAGAACAATTATATTTGGTGCATGGTATCACCAACAAAAAAGTATATGGGGCCAAGGTGCTGGCTGGCCTCCAAAGTGGAGATATGGGCGATCCAAAGTTTGTACCCAAGTACGAACAAGTATGGAAAAAACAGGGTAAGGTACCAAGTACCATTAATAACTTCGGCTGTAGATGGCCGAGCGAGGCAAACGGCTCACCGTTGGAAAGGTCTTGGGGAGACCTATCTACCCTGAAAGTTTCATGAGGCTGAGTTGAAAGACCACGGAGATATTAGGTGATGATGGTCCAATTCGGGGACCAAGTCGCAGGAAATGGCGCTTGACCAAAATCACCCTTGGAAGGTGAATACCGGCTTACCGGTAAGAGATAGCGACTTGGCGTAGAATATTCATAAGTTGGGCGTGTAGAGACGCAACTTTTATTATATGGGGCCAACCCGGTCAGGGTGCTCCAAGTCGGTCGTTTGGTTGGTTTATGGTTTGGGCCGACCACGTGGTGTGCCAAGTTGAGGTACCTTTCATGAATTATAACTTGGTCAGTTTGCCACCGAGCGACAAGCTGCGGTGTGTTTTGGAATGGTCTTGAGTGGGACTATCAAGGAAAAATACCAATCGAAAATCAGCTTGTCCATGGCCGAAGCTATTAGTGAAACATATAGCAAAATGGGTCCAAAAACGAATGAAATGGGAATTGGACCAAGAATAACGGCAAGTTGGAGAAGAGATAGCAAGCTTGCGTAGAACAATTATATTTGGTGCATGGTATCACCAACAAAAAAGTATATGGGGCCAAGGTGCTGGCTGGCCTCCAAAGTGGAGATATGGGCGATCCAAAGTTTGTACCCAAGTACGAACAAGTATGGAAAAAACAGGGTAAGGTACCAAGTACCATTAATAACTTCGGCTGTAGATGGCCGAGCGAGGCAAACGGCTCACCGTTGGAAAGGTCTTGGGGAGACCTATCTACCCTGAAAGTTTTATGAGGCTGAGTTGAAAGACCACGGAGATATTAGGTGATGATGGTCCAATTCGGGGACCAAGTCGCAGGAAATGGCACTTGACCAAAATCACCCTTGGAAGGTGAATACCGGCTTACCGGTAAGAGATAGCGACTTGGCGTAGAATATTCATAAGTTGGGCGTGTAGAGACGCAACTTTCATTATATGGGGCCAACCCGGTCGGGGTGCTCTAAGTCGGTCGTTTGGTCGGTTTATGGTTTGGGCCGACCACGTGGTGTACCAAGTTGAGGTACCTTTCATGAATTATAACTCGGTCAGTTTGCCACCGAGCGACAAGCTGCGGTGTGTTTTGGAATGGTCTTGAGTGGGACTATCAAGGAAAAATACCAATCGAAAATCAGCTTGTCCATGGCCGAAGCTATTAGTGAAACATATAGCAAAATGGGTCCAAAAACGAATGAAATGGGAATTGGACCAAGAATAACGGCAAGTTGGAGAAGAGATAGCAAGTTGGCGTAGAACAATTATATTTGGTGCATGGCATGACCAACAAAAAAGTATATGGGGCCAAGGTGCTAGCTGGCCTCCAAAGTGGAGATATGGGCGATCCAAAGTTTGTACTCAAGTACGAACAAGTATGGAAAAAACAGGGTAAGGTACCAAGTACCAATAATAACTTCGGCTGTAGATGGCCGAGCGAGGCAAACGGCTCACCGTTGGAAAGGTCTTGGGGAGACCTATCTACCCTGAAAGTTTTATGAGGCTGAGTTGAAAGACCACGGAGATATTAGGTGATGATGGTCCAATTCGAGGACCAAGTCGCAGGAAATGGCACTTGACCAAAATCACCCTTGGAAGGTGAATACCGGCTTACCGGTAAGAGATAGCGACTTGGCGTAGAATATTTATATGTTGGACGTTGGAAGACGCAACTTTCATTATATGGGGGCAACCCAGTCAGGGTGCTCCAAGTCGGTCGTTTGGTCGGTTTATGTTTTGGGCCGACCACGTGGTGTACCAAATTGAGGTACCTTTCATGAATTATAACTCGGTCAGTTTGCCACCGAGCGACGAGTTGCGGGGTGTTTTGGAATGATTTTGAGTGGAACTATCAAGGAAAAATAAAAATAGAAAATCAGCTTGTCCATGGCCGAAGCTATTAGTGAATCATATAGCAAAATGGGTCCAAAAACGAACGAAATGGGACTTGGACCAAGAATAACGGCAAGTTGGAGAAGAGATAGCTAGTTGGCGTAGAACAATTATAAACTGTGCATGGTATGACCAACAAAAAAGTATATGTGGCCCAGGCGGTAGCTGGCCTCCAAAGTGGAGATATGGGTGATTCATGGTTTGCACCCAAGTATGGCAAAAACTGGTAGAGGTACCTTTCATGAATTATAACTCAGGCTGTATGGCACTTAGCGGGACGCTTGACTCTGGTATGGAATAGTCCTGAGTGGGACTATCAAGGAAAAATACGAACAAAAAATAACCATGTCCACGGACGAAGGTATTAGCGAAACTTAGAGCGAAATTGCGACCAAGTCGCTGGAAATGGCCCTTGAACCAAGTATACCGTCAAGGCGGTACGAGATAGCGAGTTGACGTAGAACATTTATAAGTTTGCCTTTACGAGACAAAAGTTTAGTTATATGGGGTCAACCCGCCCAGGGTTGTCCAAGTCGGTCATATGGCTGATCGAAATTTTCGACCAAGTACTGAGAAAACAGGGTAAGGTACCAAGTACCTCGAATAACTTCGGCTGTAGATGTCCGAGCGAAGCAAACGGCATAGCGTTGGAAAGGTCTTGAAGTGCTCTAAACACCCTGAAAGTATGAGAACGCTATCTGGAAAACTTGTGGAGATATTAGCGAAACATAGGGCCCAAAAGATACCAAGTCGCAGGAAATGGGCCCTCCAAGAACACCCTAAAATCCCAATTACGGCTAAGTTGCAGGCCAGCTAGCGAAGTGAAATGTTCTAGACATAACTAGAACACGTTGATGCGCAACTTTTTGAATCAGAACTTTTTTCGATATCTGGCCCCCAAAGGGGGGATATGGGCGATCCAAGGATTTTTCCAAGTTTCGGTACTTTTTACGGTATCGCTCATAGCTCCGGCTGTATGCAAGCAAATGGCAATCTAAGACATGATTTGGAAAGGTATTGAGTAGTACTAACTTACGTTAGAACACAGCGAAGCGCTATCGGTTCATGGCAAGGCCGATATAAGCAGTCAAAAATGAAAAATGTTGACAAAATGAACAAAAATTACTTTGGTACGCGAATAGCGGCCAGGGATGAAGAGGTACGAAGGTATGGTGGAATAATTATAATTAGGAATTGGTACGATCTATAAGTTTGCCGAAGACCGCAAAGCGCTCAGACCCATAGAAAGTGGCCATTTGGGCCGAACAGTGCGTGCAAAGAGGTGAAAAAGCAAAAATTGCACTTTGTGGGGCGATTTGCGGGGGGAAGGAGGGGTCGGAGGGGTAAATGTCTCATGGCCAAAAAGTCTTATCTCATCAAGATCTAAAACATTGCCGAAGACCGCAAAGCGCTAGCTCGCAATCGGAAAATCGCGATTTTGAAAATTTTCTAAGTGTTGGGCCCCCTAAGGAAAGGTAACAAAAATCACCTTTGGTCCCAATTTTGAGCATGAAGGAGTCGTTTCCGAGGCATGGTGTCTTCGGCAAAAAGTTTCATCTACTCGAGTACTTACGACTAGTCAAATAAAAAATTGAGAAACACAAACGGTATGGCTATGCCGAAGCTCGATACACCCGAAAAAATCCCAAAAAAGTCGAAAATGTCGAAAAATGAGAAAACCCTATATTCGTACTCTACTCGAGCCCTAAATATTGAAAAGTGAAACCCGCGATCGATTTGGAACAAAAAATTGACCTAGGCAAAGTTGTATGACGGTCCGCACCTTTGAAAAATCTGGTAAGTGTATTTTAGACAGACTCGAAAAAAGTCGCCCCAAGTCCCCTTACGTTGAAAATCCGAAAAAGTCGAAATTGTTGAAAATGTTAAAAAGCCTCTTTTGGTGGTCCATGGCACCCCTAGATATTGAAAAGTGAGGTCCGCGGCCAATCCGGAAGAAAAAGTTAGCTAGGCAAACTTGTTTGTCGGTCGATACAAAAAACGGCTCGGTGAGTGTATTTTCGACAGGCTTCAAAAAACAATCCTTTCTCCATACAATTTCAATCGATTTTTAAAATTTCGAGATAGCGCTTTGAAGTCTTCGGCAATAATGTAGAAATCGGGTTTTTAAACACATTTTACTTTTGGGTTTTTTTCGATCCGTCGCTTGGTTCGCCCGCAATCGCGAGAAAACGAAAAAACACGTTTACAAAATTCGTCCGGAATTTTGTGATCGCCGTCCATACATTTTCGATCGATTTTTAAAATTTCGAGATAGCGCTTTGGTGTCTTCGGCAATAATGTAGAAATCGGGTTTTTAAACACATTTTACTTTTGGGTTTTTTTCGATCCGACGCTTAGTTCGCGCGCAATCGAGAGAAAACGGAAAAACACGTTTACAAAATTCGTCCGGAATTTTGTGATCGCCGTCCATACATTTTCGATCGATTTTTAAAATTTCGAGATAGCGCTTTGGTGTCTTCGGCAATAATGTAGAAATCGGGTTTTTAAACACATTTTACTTTTGGGTTTTTTTCGATCCGTCGCTTGGTTCGCCCGCAATCGCGAGAAAACGGAAAAATACGTTTACAAAATTCCGGACGAATTTTGTGATCGCCGTCCATACATTTTCGATCGATTTTTAAAATTTCGAGATAGCGCTTTGGTGTCTTCGGCAATAATGTAGAAATCGGGTTTTTAAACACATTTTACTTTTGGGTTTTTTTCGATCCGACGCTTAGTTCGCCCGCAATTGAGAGAAAACGGAAAAACACGTTTACAAAATTCCGGACGAATTTTGTGAACGCTCTCCATACATTTTCACCTTTGGGTCGTGAATACCGGCTGACCGGTAAGAGATAGCGACTTGTCGTAGAATATTTATATGTTGGACGTTGGAAGACGCAACTTTCATTATATGGGAGCAACCCGGTCAGGGTGCTCCAAGTCGGTCGTTTGGTCGGTTTACGGTTTGGGCCGACCATGTGCTGTACCAGGTTGAGGTACTTTTCATGAATTATAACTCGGTCAGTTTGCCTCCGAGCGACAATCTACGGTGTGATTTGGAATGGTCCTGAGTTCGACTATCAAGGAAAAATACGCAAAGAAATTCAGCATGTTGGTGGGCGAAGCTATTAGCGAAACATGGAGCAACAAGGGTCCAAAAACGAATGAAATGGGACTTGGACCAAGAATAACGGCAAGTTGGAGACGAGTTAGCAAGTTGGTGTAGAACAATTATATTTGGTGCATGGTATGACCAACAAAAAAGTATATGAGGCCAAGGTGCTGGCTGGCCTCCAAAGTGGAGATATGGGCGATCCAAAGTTTGTACCCAAGTACGAACAAGTATGGAAAAAACAGGGTAAGGTACCAAGTACCATTAATAACTTCGGCTGTAGATGGCCTAGCGAGGCAAAGCGCATATCGTTGGAAAGGTCTTGGGAAGACCTATCTACCCTGAAAGTTTCATGACGCTGAATTGAAAGATCACGGAGATATTAGGTGATGATGGTCCAATTCGGGGACCAAGTCGCAGGAAATGGCACTTGCCCAAAATCACCCTTGGAAGGTGAATACCGGCTGACCGGTACGAGATAGCGACTTGTCGTAGAATATTTATATGTTGGACGTTGGAAGACGCAACTTTCATTATATGGGAGCAACCCGGTCAGGGTGCTCCAAGTCGGTCGTTTGGTCGGTTTATGTTTTGGGCCGACCACGTGGTGTACCAAATTGAGGTACCTTTCATGAATTATAACTCGGTCAGTTTGCCACCGAGCGACGAGTTGCGGGGTGTTTTGGAATGGTTTTGAGTGGAACTATCAAGGAAAAATAAAAATAGAAAATCAGCTTGTCCATGGCCGAAGCTATTAGTGAATCATATAGCAAAATGGGTCCAAAAACGAACGAAATGGGACTTGTACCAAGAATAACGGCAAGTTGGAGAAGAGATAGCAAGTTGGCGTAGAACAATTATAAACTGTGCATGGTATGACCAACAAAAAAGTATATGTGGCCCAGGCGGTAGCTGGCCTCCAAAGTGGAGATATGGGTGATTCATGGTTTGCACCCAAGTATGGCAAAAACTGGTAGAGGTACCTTTCATGAATTATAACTCAGGCTGTATGGCACTTAGCGGGACGCTTGACTCTGTTATGGAATAGTCCTGAGTGGGACTATCAAGGAAAAATACGAACAAAAAATAACCATGTCCACGGACGAAGGTATTAGCGAAACTTAGAGCGAAATTGCGACCAAGTCGCTGGAAATGGCCCTTGAACCAAGTATACCGTCAAGGCGGTACGAGATAGCGAGTTGACGTAGAACATTTATAAGTTTGCCTTTACGAGACAAAAGTTTAGTTATATGGGGTCAACCCGCCCAGGGTTGTCCAAGTCGGTCATATGGCTGATCGAAATTTTCGACCAAGTACTGAGAAAACAGGGTAAGGTACCAAGTACCTCGAATAACTTCGGCTGTAGATGTTCGAGCGAAGCAAACGGCATAGCGTTGGAAAGGTCTTGAAGTGCTCTAAACACCCTGAAAGTATGAGAACGCTATCTGGAAAACTCGTGGAGATATTAGCGAAACATAGGGCCCAAAAGATACCAAGTCGCAGGAAATGGGCCCTCCAAGAACACCCTAAAATCCCAATTACGGCTAAGTTGCAGGCCAGCTAGCGAAGTGAAATGTTCTAGACATAACTAGAACACGTTGATGCGCAACTTTTTGAATCAGATTTTTTTTCGATATCTGGCCCCCAAAGGGGGGATATGGGCGATCCAACGATTTTTCCAAGTTTCGGTACTTTTTACGGTATCGCTCATAGCTCCGGCTGTATGCAAGCAAATGGCAATCTAAGACATGATTTGGAAAGGTATTGAGTAGTACTAACTTACGTTAGAACACAGCGAAGCGCTATCGGTTCATGGCAAGGCCGATATAAGCAGTCAAAAATGAAAAATGTTGACAAAATGAACAAAAATTACCTTGGTACGCGAATAGTGGCCAGGGATGAAGAGGTACGAAGGTGGTGGGGAATAATTATAATTAGGAATTGGTACGATCTATAAGTTTGCCGAAGACCGCAAAGCGCTCAGACCCATAGAAAGTGGCCATTTGGGCCGAACAGTGCGTGCAAAGAGGTGAAAAAGCAAAAATTGCACTTTGTGGGGCGATTTGCGGGGGGAAGGAGGGGTCGGAGGGGTAAATGTCTCATGGCCAAAAAGTCTTATCTCATCAAGATCTAAAACATTGCCGAAGACCGCAAAGCGCTAGCTCGCAATCGGAAAATCGCGATTTTGAAAATTTTCTAAGTGTTGGGCCCCCTAAGGAAAAGTAACAAAAATCACCTTTGGCCCCAATTTTGAGCATGAAGGAGTCGTTTCCGAGGCATGGTGTCTTCGGCAAAAAGTTTCATCTACTCGAGTACTTACGACTAGTCAAATAAAAAATTGAGAAACACAAACGGTATGGCTATGCCGAAGCTCGATACACCCGAAAAAATCCCAAAAAAGTCGAAAATGTCGAAAAATGAGAAAACCCTATATTCGTACTCTACTCGAGCCCTAAATATTGAAAAGTGAAACCCGCGATCGATTTGGAACAAAAAATTGACCTAGGCAAAGTTGTATGACGGTCCGCACCTTTGAAAAATCTGGTAAGTGTATTTTAGACAGACTCGGAAAAAGTCGCCCCGAGTCCCCTTACATTAAAAATCCGAAAAAGTCAAAATTGTTGAAAATGTTAAAAAGCCTCTTTTGGTGGTCTATGGCACCCCTAGATAATGAAAAGTGAGGTCCGCGGCCAATCCGGAAGAAAAAGTTAGCTAGGCAAACTTGTATGTCGGTCGATACAAAAAACGGCTCGGTGAGTGTATTTTCGACAGGCTTCAAAAAACAATCCTTTCTCCATACAATTTCAATCGATTTTTAAAATTTCGAGATAGCGCTTTGGTGTCTTCGGCAATAATGTAGAAATCGGGTTTTTAAACACATTTTACTTTTGGGTTTTTTTCGATCCGTCGCTTGGTTCGCCCGCAATCGCGAGAAAACGAAAAAACACGTTTACAAAATTCCGGACGAATTTTGTGATCGCCGTCCATACATTTTCGATCGATTTTTAAAATTTCGAGATAGCGCTTTGGTGTCTTCGGCAATAATGTAGAAATCGGGTTTTTAAACACATTTTACTTTTGGGTTTTTTTCGATCCGTCGCTTGGTTCGCCCGCAATCGCGAGAAAACGAAAAAACACGTTTACAAAATTCGTCCGGAATTTTGTGATCGCCGTCCATACATTTTCGATCGATTTTTAAAATTTCGAGATAGCGCTTTGGTGTCTTCGGCAATAATGTAGAAATCGGGTTTTTAAACACATTTTACTTTTGGGTTTTTTTCGATCCGTCGCTTGGTTCGCCCGCAATCGCGAGAAAACGGAAAAATACGTTTACAAAATTCCGGACGAATTTTGTGATCGCCGTCCATACATTTTCGATCGATTTTTAAAATTTCGAGATAGCGCTTTGGTGTCTTCGGCAATAATGTAGAAATCGGGTTTTTAAACACATTTTACTTTTGGGTTTTTTTCGATCCGACGCTTAGTTCGCCCGCAATTGAGAGAAAACGGAAAAACACGTTTACAAAATTCCGGACGAATTTTGTGAACGCTCTCCATACATTTTCACCTTTGGGTCGTGAATACCGGCTGACCGGTAAGAGATAGCGACTTGTCGTAGAATATTTATATGTTGGACGTTGGAAGACGCAACTTTCATTATATGGGAGCAACCCGGTCAGGGTGCTCCAAGTCGGTCGTTTGGTCGGTTTACGGTTTGGGCCGACCATGTGCTGTACCAGGTTGAGGTACTTTTCATGAATTATAACTCGGTCAGTTTGCCTCCGAGCGACAATCTACGGTGTGATTTGGAATGGTCCTGAGTTCGACTATCAAGGAAAAATACGCAAAGAAATTCAGCATGTTGGTGGGCGAAGCTATTAGCGAAACATGGAGCAACAAGGGTCCAAAAACGAATGAAATGGGACTTGGACCAAGAATAACGGCAAGTTGGAGACGAGTTAGCAAGTTGGTGTAGAACAATTATATTTGGTGCATGGTATGACCAACAAAAAAGTATATGAGGCCAAGGTGCTGGCTGGCCTCCAAAGTGGAGATATGGGCGATCCAAAGTTTGTACCCAAGTATGGCAAAAACTGGTGGAGGTACCTTTCATGAATTACTGCTCAGGCTGTATGGCACTTAGCGGGACGCTTGGCTCTGGTATGGAATAGTCTTGAGTGGGACTATCAAGGAAAAATACGAACAAAAAATCACCATGTCCACGGACGAAGGTATTAGCGAAACTTAGAGCGAAATTGCGACCAAGTCGCTGGAAATGGCCCTTGGACCAAGTATACCGTCAAGGCGGTACGAGATAGCGAGTTGACGTGGAATATTTATAAGTTTGCCTCCACGAGACGAAAGTTTAGTTATATGGGGCCAACCCGCTCAGGGTTGTCCAAGTCGGTCATATGGCTGATCGAAATTTTCGACCAAGTACTGAGAAAACAGGGTAAGGTACCGTGTACCTCGAATAACTTTGGCTGTAGATGTCCGAGCGAGGCAAACGGCATAGCGTTGGAAAGGTCTTGAGGTGTTCTAGGCACCCTGAAAGTTTGAAAAGGCTATCTGGAAAACTCGTGGAGATATTAGAGAAACATTGGGCCCAAAAGATACCAAGTCGCAGGAAATGGGCCCTCCAAGAACACCCTAAAATCCCAATTACGGCTAAGTTGCAGGCCAGCTAGCGAAGTGAAATGTTCTAGGCATAACTAGAACACGTTAATGCGCAACTTTTTGAATCAGAACTTTTTTCGATATCTGGCCCCCAAAGGGGGGATATGGGCGATCAAAGGATTTTTTCAAGTTTCGGTACTTTTTACGGTATCGCTCATAGCTCCGGCTGTATGCAAGCAAATGACAATCTAAGACATGATTTGGAAAGGTATTGAGCAGTACTAACTTACGTTAGAACACAGCGAAGCGCTATCGGTTCATGGCAAGGCCGATATAAGCAGTCAAAGATGAAAAATGTTGACAAAATGAACAAAAATTACCTTGGTACGCGAATAGCGGCCAGGGATGAAGAGGTACGAAGGTGGTGTAGAACAATTATAATTAGGGCTTGGTACGCTCTAAAAGTTTGCCGAAGACCGCAAAGCGCTCAGACCCATAGAAAGTGGCCATTTGGGCCGAACAGTGCGTGCAAAGAGGTGAAAATGCAAAAATTGCACTTTGGGGGGCGATTTGCGGGGGGAAGGAGGGGTCGGAGGGCAAAATGTCCCTTGACCAAAAAGTCTTATCTCGTCGAGATCTACAACATTGCCGAAGACCGCAAAGCGCTAGCTCGCAATCGAAAAATCGAGAATTTGAAAATTTTCTAAGTCTTGGGCTCCCTAAGGAAAAGTTTCAAAAATCACGTTTGTCCCCAATTTTGAAGGGGAAGGAGTCGGTTCCGGGGCATGGTGTCTTCGGCAAAAAGTCTTATCTTTTTGCGTACTTTCGACTAGTTCAATAAAAATTTTTGACCCAAAATTTGTTCGGCGGACCCCTAGGTCGAAAAACCCGAAAAAAGTCGAAAAAAGTCGAAAATGTCGAAAAATGAGAAAACCTCATATTCGGACTCTACACGAGCCCCAGATATTGAAAAGTGAAATCCGCGGTCGATTTGGAACAAAAAATTGACCTAGGCAAAGTTGTATGGAGGTAGGGACCCCTGAGAAAAAAGTTTGGTCCCGAGGCTCCTTGGACCACCAAGTCCCTAGGTCGGACCAAAATCGGAAAAAATCCGACCAAAGTCGAAAGTGTCGAAAATTTTAAAAAACCCCTTTTGGGGCCCTATGGCCTCCCTAGATAATGAAAAGTGAGGTCCGCGGCCGATCCGGAAGAAAAACTTGACCTAGGCAAACTTGTATGACGGTGGGGACCCAAAAAAATTTCGATGAGTGTAGTTTAGACAGGCCGGAAAATGTATCGGTGGTCCGTATCAAGGGACGTCTTTTAGTTCTATGGGGTGGTGGTCGTCGAACAAAGTCGCCTAGGTCGACCACCAGAAAGACCAGTCGTGTTGTAATGGATGTTTTGGCCACTTTGCTAGGGAAACCTAGTAGGTCGAAGCAAATTTGGGGTTCGAGATGAGTTGGTGAAAGTTGGTCCAACCTAGGTGTGCTTGGTGGAGGTTGACCATGAAAGTAGAGCATGATGGGAATGACCATAACTTTGGTTCTAGATGTCGGATCGGTACACTTTTGGCAGTTTTGGAAAGGTGAAGGCCTGCTCTAGCTATGTATCCTACCAAGCTGAGCGCCTACTAGTGACCCGGAGGAGGTATTAGGGGTCAAAGGCAAAAAGGGGTACCCTAAAGTGCATGTGACCAAGAAAATGGGAAAAACGGTATCGCCTATAGCTCAGGCTGTATGGCTCGGATCGGAAAGCTTGGATATGCGTTGGAAAGGTCTTGACGAGCGCTAGCTATGTGTCCTACCAAGCGAAGCGCTAGGTGTTGAGCAAGTCGGTCATATTAGAGGGCAAAGGTGAAAAATGGTGGTTTAGAGGCGAAAATTCACCTTATGATCGAAAATAGCGGGCGAACGATAAGAGCTACGAACACGGCGTAGAACAATCATAAGTACGTTACCACAAGACCTAACTTTGGCCAATATAAAGCGAGAAGATCGGAGGTACCCATCAGGGTGATATGGCTGGTTCAAAGTTGGACCAAAACGAGACTTGAGAAATGGGTTGAAACACGGTATCGCGAATAACTCAGGCTGTATGGAACGGATCGACAAGCTAAGATCAGTGTTGGAAAGGTCGAACCGAGCGACAACTATAATCCCAAACAACCGAAGCGCTAAGTGTTGAGCAAAACTGAGTTATTAAGCGACAAAGTGGAAAAATAATACCAAAATTTCCAAAAATCACACAAGACCAAGAATACCGAGCAGGCGGTAAGAGATAGCGGGTTGACGTAGAATACTTATAAGTTTGCCTCTACGAGACCTAAAAGTCGTCCATAGAGAGCGAGAAGATCGGACCACTCTGGAAGGGTGATACGAGTGGTCAAAAATTGGCAAAAATGAAACATGGCTAAAATGGATTTGACTTGTGCACCGTATAGCTCCGGCTGTATGGCATGGATTGTTAAGCTAGGATATGTTTTGGAAAGGTAACACCCAGCGCTAGATACGACTAGAAGAAAGCAAAGCGCTAACTAGCATGATTTGGAAGTTATTAAGTGTCAAAGTCGAAAAATGTTACCAAAATTGAAACTCGAGTACATTGGGCCAAAAAGTACAAGTTGTGAAATTTGGACTTACGAGTAAAATACCGAGCAGGCGGTAAGAGATAGAGACTTGGTGTAGAACAATTATATGTTGGGCATGTTATAACCTATATTTGGCCCGAACATAGTGACGAGATCGGTGGTACCCAAAAGGGTGGTACAGGTGTTAGATGGTTTTCCCAGAGCATAAGCTCCACATGATATGGAAAACGGGAAACATCATAACTTCGGCTGTATGGCATGGAATGGAACGAACAAGGTATCGATGGAAAGAGAAAAGGTAGCGCTAACTATAATTCCTACCAAGCAAAGCGCTAGCATGTGACCGTTCGGGTGTTATTGTGAGTCAAAGTCAGAAATTGTTACCACGAGAGGCGAAAATCCGACTAAGTCCAAAAATACCGGGCTGGCGGTAAGAGATACGGCTTGGCCGTAGAACATTTATAAGTTGGCCAAGACAAGACCTAAGTTTCGTCCATAGACGACAAGAAGATCGAAGATACCTGAAGGTGAGATATGGGCGTCCCAAAGTGGGCCTTTGAAAAAGTGACAAACTTCCCTTATAACAGCATACACCAAATATCTCTGGCTCTATGGCACCGAATAAGAAGTTGAGGTCAGCGATAGAAAGGTGATAGTCAGCGCTAAATATCATACGAACAGAGTGAAGCGCTAAAGGGAAAGGATCTTGGTGATATAAGGTGACAAAGTCGAGAAAAGTTGCCTCAAAATCATGAAAAATGTGAAAAAATGGCTAAGTCCCGGGTGCCTTAAGGGCAGGTTGATCGAATGTACCGAGCTGGCGGTACGAGATAGAGACTTGGTGTAGAACAATTATATGTTTGGCATGGCAAGACCTACATTTGGTCAATACAAAGTGAGAAGATCAAAGAAACCCGTAAGGGTGATATTGGTGTCCAAAGGTAAAAAGCACTAAGTCTTGGGAAACTTATATGAAGAAAAAGGACCCTGATGGGTCATATAGGATGGATCGAAAAATCGGCTAAGTCCCAAAATGGGGATGTCAGAACTACACTCAAATGTTACCACACCAAGCAAGGCAAACTTATATGAAGCAAAGGACCCTGATGGGTCATATGGTATTGGTCGAAAAATCGGCTAAGTCCCAAAATGGGGATGTCAGAACTACACTCATGTGTTACCACACCAAGCAAGGCAAACTTATATGAAGCAAAGGACCCTGATGGGTCATATGGTATTTTACGAAAAATCGGCTAAGTCCCAAAATGGTGATGTCAGAACTACACTAAAATGTTACCACACCAAGCAAGGCAAACTTATATGAAGGCAAGGACCCTGATGGGTCATATGGTATTTTACGAAAAATCGGCTAAGTCCCAAAATGGTGATGTCAGAACTACACTAAAATGTTACCACACCAAGCAAGGCAAACTTATATGAAGGCAAGGACCCTGATGGGTCATATGGTATTTTACGAAAAATCGGCTAAGTCCCAAAATGATGATGTCAGAACTACACTCAAATGTTACCACACCAAGCAAGGCAAACTTATATGAAGGCAAGGACCCTGATGGTTCATATGGTATTGATCGAAAAATCGGCTAAGTCCCAAAATGGGGATGTCAGAACTACACTCATGTGTTACCACATCAAGCAAGGCAAACTTATATGAAGCAAAGGACCCTGATGGGTCATATGGTATTGATCGAAAAATCGGCTAAGTCCCAAAATGGGGATGTCAGAACTACACTCAAATGTTACCACACCAAGCAAGGCAAACTTATATGAAGGCAAGGACCCTGATGGGTCATATGGTATTTTACGAAAAATCGGCTAAGTCCCAAAATGGGGATGTCAGAACTACACTCAAATGTTACCACACCAAGCAAGGCAAACTTATATGAAGGCAAGGACCCTGATGGGTCATATGGTATTTTACGAAAAATCGGCTAAGTCCCAAAATGGGGATGTCAGAACTACACTCAAATGTTACCACACCAAGCAAGGCAAACTTATATGAAGCAAAGGACCCTGATGGGTCATATGGTATTTTACGAAAAATCGGCTAAGTCCCAAAATGGGGATGTCAGAACTACACTCAAATGTTACCACACCAAGCAAGGCAAACTTATATGAAGCAAAGGACCCTGATGGGTCATATGGTATTTTACGAAAAATCGGCTAAGTCCCAAAATGATGATGTCAGAACTACACTCAAATGTTACCACACCAAGCAAGGCAAACTTATATGAAGGCAAGGACCCTGATGGGTCATATGGTATTTTACGAAAAATCGGCTAAGTCCCAAAATGGGGATGTCAGAACTACACTCAAATGTTACCACACCAAGCAAGGCAAACTTATATGAAGCAAAGGACCCTGATGGGTCATATGGTATTTTACGAAAAATCGGCTAAGTCCCAAAATGGGGATGTCTGAACTACACTCAAATGTTACCACATCAAGCAAGGCAAACTTATATGAAGCAAAGGACCCTGATGGGTCATATGGTATTTTACGAAAAATCGGCTAAGTCCCAAAATGGGGATGTCAGAACTACACTCATGTGTTACCACATCAAGCAAGGCAAACTTATATGAAGCAAAGGACCCTGATGGGTCATATGGTATTGATCGAAAAATCGGCTAAGTCCCAAAATGGGGATGTCAGAACTACACTCATGTGTTACCACATCAAGCAAGGCAAACTTATATGAAGCAAAGGACCCTGATGGGTCATATGGTATTGATCGAAAAATCGGCTAAGTCCCAAAATGGGGATGTCAGAACTACACTCAAATGTTACCACACCAAGCAAGGCAAACTTATATGAAGGCAAGGACCCTGATGGGTCATATGGTATTTTACGAAAAATCGGCTAAGTCCCAAAATGGGGATGTCAGAACTACACTCAAATGTTACCACACCAAGCAAGGCAAACTTATATGAAGGCAAGGACCCTGATGGGTCATATGGTATTTTACGAAAAATCGGCTAAGTCCCAAAATGGGGATGTCAGAACTACACTCAAATGTTACCACACCAAGCAAGGCAAACTTATATGAAGCAAAGGACCCTGATGGGTCATATGGTATTTTACGAAAAATCGGCTAAGTCCCAAAATGATGATGTCAGAACTACACTCAAATGTTACCACACCAAGCAAGGCAAACTTATATGAAGGCAAGGACCCTGATGGGTCATATGGTATTTTACGAAAAATCGGCTAAGTCCCAAAATGGGGATGTCAGAACTACACTCAAATGTTACCACACCAAGCAAGGCAAACTTATATGAAGCAAAGGACCCTGATGGGTCATATGGTATTGATTGAAAAATCGGCTAAGTCCCAAAATGGGGATGTCAGAACTACACTCAAATGTTACCACACCAAGCAAGGCAAACTTATATGAAGCAAAGGACCCTGATGGGTCATATGGTATTGATTGAAAAATCGGCTAAGTCCCAAAATGGGGATGTCAGAACTACACTCAAAAGTTACCACACCAAGCAAGGCAAACTTATATGAAGCAAAGGACCCATATGGGTCATATGGTATTTTACGAAAAATCGGCTAAGTCCCAAAATGATGATGTCAGAACTACACTCAAATGTTACCACACCAAGCAAGGCAAACTTATATGAAGGCAAGGACCCTGATGGGTCATATGGTATTTTACGAAAAATCGGCTAAGTCCCAAAATGGGGATGTCAGAACTACACTCAAATGTTACCACACCAAGCAAGGCAAACTTATATGAAGCAAAGGACCCTGATGGGTCATATGGTATTGATTGAAAAATCGGCTAAGTCCCAAAATGGGGATGTCAGAACTACACTCAAATGTTACCACACCAAGCAAGGCAAACTTATATGAAGCAAAGGACCCATATGGGTCATATGGTATTTTACGAAAAATCGGCTAAGTCCCAAAATGATGATGTCAGAACTACACTCAAATGTTACCATACCAAGCAAGGCAAACTTATATGAAGGAAAGGACCCATATGGGTCATATGGTATTTTACGAAAAATCGGCTAAGTCCCAAAATGAGGATGTCAGAACTACACTAAAAAGTTACCACACCAAGCAAGGCAAAGTACCTAGGTGAACCCTAGGAAGAAACACGGACCAAGTCAGATGGCCTAAGTCAATAGAACAAGTGACCTAGGCAAAGTTGTATGGCGCTGAGGACCCTGAAAAATCTGGTTAGTGTAGTTTAGACAGGGTAGGTTTTTGGGTCGGCCGAACCCCCTTATTTTGGGTTTTGGCCTCATCAAGAAGCTACACCTAGGCAAACTGCCTAGGGTGAAAGTGCGAAGACCAATCGAATAGTAAGACAAGTTTTGACCGATCGCCCTAGGCAAGCTTGTATGAAGAAAGGGACCCTAAGGGTCATATGGAAATACATGAAAAATCGGCTAAGTCCCAAAATTGGGATGTCAGAACTACACTAAAAAGTTACCACATCAAGCAAGGCAAACTACCTAGGTGAACCCTAGCAAGAAACACGGACCAAGTCAGATGGCCTAAGTCAAGAGTGCAAGTGACCTAGGCAAAGTTGTATGACGGTGAGGACCCTGAAAAATCTGGTTAGTGTAGTTTAGACAGGGGAGGTTTTTGGGTCGGCTGAACCTCCTTATTTTGGGTTTTGACCTCCTCAAGAAGCTACACCTAGGCAAACTGCCTAGGGTGAAAGTGCGAAGACCAATCGAATAGTAAGACAAGTTTTGACCGATCGCCCTAGGCAAGCTTGTATGAAGAAAGGGACCCTATGGGTCATATGGAAATACATGAAAAATCGGCTAAGTCCCAAAATTGGGATGTCTGAACTACACTAAAAAGTTACCACATCAAGCAAGGCAAAGTACCTAGGTGAACCCTAGCAAGAAACACGGACCAAGTCAGATGGCCTAAGTCAAGAGAACAAGTGACCTAGGCAAAGTTGTATGACGGTGAGGACCCTGAAAAATCTGGTTAGTGTAGTTTAGACAGGGGAGGTTTTTGGGTCGGCTGAACCTCCTTATTTTGGGTTTTGACCTCCTCAAGAAGCTACACCTAGGCAAACTGCCTAGGGTGAAAGTGCGAAGACCAATCGAATAGTAAGACAAGTTTTGACCGATCGCCCTAGGCAAGCTTGTATGAAGAAAGGGACCCTAAGGGTCATATGGAAATACATGAAAAATCGGCTAAGTCCCAAAATTGGGATGTCAGAACTACACTAAAAAGTTACCACATCAAGCAAGGCAAACTACCTAGGTGAACCCTAGGAAGAAACACGGACCAAGTCAGATGGCCTAAGTCAAGAGTACAAGTGACCTAGGCAAAGTTGTATGGCGCTGAGGACCCTGAAAAATCGGGTTAGTGTAGTTCAGACAGGGGAGGTTTCTGGGTCGGCTGAACCTCCTTATTTCGGGTTTTGGCCTCCTCAAGAAGACAGACCTAGGCAAACTGCCTAGGGTGAAAGTGCGAAGACCAATCGAATAGTAAGACAAGTTTTGACCGATCGCCCTAGGCAAGCTTGTATGAAGAAAGGGACCCTATGGGTCATATGGAAATACATGAAAAATCGGCTAAGTCCCAAAATTGGGATGTCTGAACTACACTAAAAAGTTACCACATCAAGCAAGGCAAAGTACCTAGGTGAACCCTAGGAAGAAACACGGACCAAGTCAGATGGCCTAAGTCAAGAGTACAAGTGACCTAGGCAAAGTTGTATGGCGCTGAGGACCCTGAAAAATCGGGTTAGTGTAGTTCAGACAGGGGAGGTTTCTGGGTCGGCTGAACCTCCTTATTTCGGTTTTGGCCTCCTCAAGAAGACAGACCTAGGCAAAGTGCCTAGGGTGAAAGTGCGAAGACCAATCGAATAGTAAGACAAGTTTTGACCGATCGCCCTAGGCAAGCTTGTATGAAGAAAGGGACCCTATGGGTCATATGGAAATATACGAAAAATCGGCTAAGTCCCGAAATTGGGATGTCTGAACTACACTAAAAAGTTACCACATCAAGCAAGGCAAAGTACCTAGGTGAACCCTAGGAAGAAACACGGACCAAGTCAGATGGCCTAAGTCAAGAGTACAAGTGACCTAGGCAAAGTTGTATGGCGCTAAGGACCATGAAAAATCGGGTTAGTGTAGTTAAGACAGGGGAGGTTTCAGGGTCGGCTGGACCTCCTTATTTCGGGTTTTGGCCTCCTCAAGAAGACAGACCTAGGCGAACTGCCTAGGGTGAAAGTGCGAAGACCAATCGAATAGTAAGACAAGTTTTGACCGATCGCCCTAGGCAAGCTTGTATGAAGAAAGGGACCCTATGGGTCATATGGAAATACATGAAAAATCGGCTAAGTCCCAAAATTAGGATGTCTGAACTACACTAAAAAGTTACCACATCAAGCAAGGCAAAGTACCTAGGTGAACCCTAGGAAGAAACACGGACCAAGTCGGATGGCCTAAGTCAAGAGTACAAGTGACCTAGGCAAAGTTGTATGGCGCTGAGGACCCTGAAAAATCGGGTTAGTGTAGTTCAGACAGGGGAGGTTTCAGGGTCGGCCGAACCTCCTTATTTCGGGTTTTGGCCTCCTCAAGAAGACAGACCTAGGCGAACTGCCTAGGGTGAAAGTGCGAAGACCAATCGAATAGTAAGACAAGTTTTGACCGATCGCCCTAGGCAAGCTTGTATGAAGAAAGGGACCCTATGGGTCATATGGAAATATACGAAAAATCGGCTAAGTCCCAAAATTGGGATGTCAGAACTACACTATAAAGTTACCACATTAGCAAGGCAGACTTGTATGAAGAACGGGACCCTGGTGAAAGTAGCAAATATCCCAAACCGAACATGAATATTATACACACAAGAGTACGAACATAAAGGAACACGGACCAAGCGTACCGAGAGAATCGGTACTATAGAACCCTCGTGGTTCTACACAAAGACTTTATGTTAGGGGTTCAAGCCCCATAGTACTCAAACGGTGACAGTAGCAAATATCCCAAAACGAACGTGAATCTTATTCACAAGAGTACGAACATAAAGGAACACGGACCAAGCGTACCGAGAGAATCGGTACTATAGAGCCCTCGTGGTTCTACACAAAGACTTTATGTTCGGGGTTCACACCCCAAATCGAACGTGGAATTTACTTTCTGATGGTCATGCGGTCGTCCAAAGGGGTCTAGTATCCTGGGATGACAAGCATCACGGGCACAGCTCGTATCAAAACAGTCGAAGAGGCCCGCGAAAGCTTGCTTTCCATGGCTATGCGATGCACAAATTGAGTTTACTCACCGTAGTATAAAACGAACGAACCGAACCTATCCGAGTAGGGATAATGGGCGCAGTAACATACTTCTGTGACCCAGCGAGAGTTGAACGAGGTGACATGAACTGTCAGTGGCTTATATCAGATGGGATACATACATGAGATTGCTTTCAAATCTACACTCGAAAACCTAACCAAGTAAAAGCGAACGTGGGGAGGATTCGAAACTGGTAACGAAATCTTAAGCTGGAAAGAGTCATCACTATGGATACATATTATGCGAAACCAATCAAGTGCTCAGTACTGATCCAAAACCTAAGAGCACTAGTGAACACCTTATTCTCACCCTAGTTCACATCCAAGTGATCGACCACGTGTGTG
>NW_026689756.1:35000-36800 GCF_943734765.1 Anopheles ziemanni | reverse complement strand
GACTTAGCCGATTTTTCTCTTCATATTATATGGATCCATCATTAGGCCATCTTGCTTGCTTGTGTGGTAACTTGAAAGTGTATTTCCGACAGACCCAATCTCGGACTTAGCCGATTTTTCTCTTCATATTATATGGATCCTGGACTTAGCCGATTATTAGGTTATTTTATATGGATCCTGGACTTAGCCGATTTTTCTGTTCATATCATATGGATCTTGGACTTAGCCGATTTTTCTCTTCATATCATATGGATCCTGGACTTAGCCGATTATTAGGTTAATATATATGGATCCGGGACTTAGCCGATTTTTCTCTTCATGTAATATGGATCCTGGACTTAGCCGATTTTTCTCTTCATATAATATGGATCCTGGACTTAGCCGATTATTAGGTTAATATATATGGATCCTGGACTTAGCCGATTTTTCTCTTCATATAATATGGATCCTGGACTTAGCCGATTTTTCTCTTCATGTAATATGGATCCGGGACTTAGATGATTTTCTCTTCATATAATATGGATCCTGGACTTAGCCAATTTTTCTCTTCATGTGGTAACGTATGCCAATCGCTCACAAGTCATGGGATAAGGGTACTTGTGTTCTTCCATCTTCTAAGTCCCGCACGGGGACATCGTGATCGCCCCAAGTCCGGAATAGCGCCAAGTCAAGAACCACGGAGGCCGTGGAGGACCTGTTAGTGGCGGCCTCACTGACAGCACTAATCCGGACTTAGAAAATATATCTTTCTAATCGAACACCACACACGCAACACCACCATACCACCATCTCCTTGCAAGTACCTAAGTACCCGCAACTCCATGGTGAAGGCAATGTCACTCCATCACCAACCTCTTTGCACTGCAAGCACTTGCGTACCCACAACACTCCGAAGAAGGCAACGGCGCGCGATGCTTGACTCCACACACCACACCACACCACACCACCGATGGCCAGCCAGCCAGCCAGCCCAACTAAGGGCTAACCCACCAACCAACCACCAATGGCCTAGGCCAGCCGGATCCCACCTTCAAGTCCAAGCACAGCCAAGTGCAAGTACCGCCAAGTGTTCACCAACCGCCCAACACACCACACCACCGATGGCCAGCCAGCCAGCCAGCCCAGCTAAGGGCTAACCAACCAACCAACCACCAATGGCCTAGGCCAGCCGGATCCCACCTTCAAGTCCAAGCACAGCCAAGTGCAAGTACCGCCAAGTGTTCACCAACCAACCATCACACCAGGTCAGCCGGCCGGTACCCACCTTCAAGTGCCATTACCCTCGGGTGCAAGCTCAATCAAGTGTTAACCAACCAACCCGGCCAAGGCAGCCAACAGGCCGGCACCCTACAGCACCGACCCGCCATCACCACCTCAACCGTTGACCATGCAAGTGGCCTCGGACAACAGGTGACACCCGAAGTACATCCGAAGAACGTATATCAAGTGTTTGCTCACCAAGTCCTCAACCAACCCCAAGTACCCGGAGGTACCCAGAGTGTTGGATCCGCCAACCCGTCCCGGCACTCCAAGTCCTTGCGAACCCAAAGTGTTTGCCCGGTAGGGCCATTGTATCACAACGCTTGCGACCATGCAAGTGGCCTCGAACAAGGAGACAGGGGTATCTTCACCAAGTTCTCAACCAACCCCAAGTACCCGGAGGTACCCAGAGTGTTGGGTCCGCCAACCACTACCAGCACTCCAAGTCCTTGCGAACCCAAAGTGTTTGCCCGGTAGGGCCATTAGACCACAACGCTTGCTAACCATGCAAGTGGTCTCGGACAACAGGTGACACCCGAA
>NW_026689756.1:7500-30000 GCF_943734765.1 Anopheles ziemanni | reverse complement strand
TAAGATGACGGATAGTGAGACGCACCAGTACACGGAATCGGATAGACGGACTGGCCGCCACCCCTACGTGCTGAGCTTCTCCCGTTTCGCTCGCAGCTACTCAGGGAATCCCGGTTGGTTTCTTTTCCTCCCCTTATTAATATGCTTAAATTCAGGGGGTTGTCACACATGAACTGAGGCTTATGTACCTTGCGGTTGTTATCGTCACATCTGGCTTGCGACTACTTTGTTTCAATGTCCAATATGTACCGTTGGACTCGGTTAACGGGCTGTTAGCCCGCGTGTGGTTTAACTCACTGATACCTTCCATTGCCCATACGCTAGTTTGTTTGTGTTCCTTTGGTCAACTTCCATACTTGAATCATTTGTGCTACCGCTGCTGCTTCGACGCTACTTTGACATCTTCGCTTCTATTTAAATAAATAAATAAGCTGAAGCTAGACATCAGTAAACACCACCACAGACACCACAAGCACGCCTTCTCCTCGTACTTCCGCCTCACGCGGGAACACGGACGCTCTAAATACTTCGAATTCCAATGCCAGTATATTGTAAACCACGGGTTCTTTAATGCTAGCGGGTCGTCGCGACCCTAGTTAACATCATGGTGCACGTCTCGTGACGAGTGTCACGGCGTAGTTAAATGTATGCGATACATTTCTCAAATATAAGCGCTCAGTCATCTGTACATCATGGTAGGTTCCCACGACGTGCAATATGCGTTCAACTTATCAATGTTCATGTGTCCTGCAGTTCACATTATGACGCGCAGTTAGCTGCGGTCTTCATCGATCCATGAGCCGAGTGATCCACTGCCGAGGGTGACTAACTTGCGTAAGCCGCCGCTGTGCGCGTATACCCGTTCCCCGTAGGGAGGAGCAAGCCGCCGCTTAGAGACGAAGCATAAAGTGTCCTCATTCCACATAGGGCAAGCTGGATGAATCCATTTTACCCAGGACGGCCGAAGCGGCGTGGACCAGGGGAGAACTGAACCTTATACTTCACACCACAGTAAGTCTACGTGTCCTCTTCCACATAGGGCAAGCTAGAACTAACTATCTTACCCAGGACTGCCGAAGCAGCGTGGACCAGGGGAGGAACACACTTTTCATGGAAACGTAAGGCATCCATGACTGCCATAACGTAAGCCGCCGCTGTGCGCGTATACCCGTTCCCCGTAGGGAGGAGCAAGCCGCCGCTTAGAGACGAAGCATAAAGTGTCCTCATTCCACATAGGGCAAGCTGGATGAATCCATTTTACCCAGGACGGCCGAAGCGGCGTGGACCAGGGGAGAACTGAACTTTATACTTCACACCACAGTAAGTCTACGTGTCCTCTTCCACATAGGGCAAGCTAGAACTAACTATCTTACCCAGGACTGCCGAAGCAGCGTGGACCAGGGGAGGAACACACTTTTCATAGAAACGTAAGGCATCCATGACTGCCATAGTGCGTAAGCCGCCGCTGTGCGCGTAAACCCGTTCCCCGTAGGGAGGAGTCAAGCCGCCGCTTAGAGACGAAGTATTAAGTGTCCTCTTCCACATAGGGCAAGCTAGAATGAACTATCTTACCCAGGACCGCCGAAGCAGCGTGGACCAGGGGAGAACTGAACTTTATACTTCACACCACAGTATTGAGTAATGTGCCCTCTTCCACATAGGGCAAGCTGGAATGTTCCATTTTACCCAGGACGGCCGAAGCGGCGTGGACCAGTGGAGGACTACTCAATCATGAGGTTTGATATCGACTTGTGTGTTTCAATAGGGTACCGATGGTATGTTTTGAACCGATTTGATTTAGCCATTCTGAAGTCATCACTTGGTTGAAGCGCTGAACTAGGGAGGGGCATCGTTTACATATATATTGGTTTTTGCATGCTCTACTAGGTTAATGTCATAGGGTTGGCTATCGAGCATGCCCAAGTGATGACTTGATTTTGTGCTTGCTTGAATTCTTCACATTTCATACCATCGGTTAGTTGTCGAATCATTCCTCGATCATAACCTTCGTTCTTGGTTCATGTATGCTCTCTTCCACATAGGGCAAGCTAGAATTAACTATCTTACCCAGGACCGCCGAAGCAGCGTGGACCAGGGGAGAACTATACTTTGTCTTGTATGCCCTCTTCCACATAGGGCAAGCTAGAATGAACTATCTTACCCAGGACCGCCGGAGCAGCGTGGACCAGTGGAGGACTATACTTTGTTCATAACACCACAGTATTGAGTAATGTGCCCTCTTCCACATAGGGCAAGCTAGAATGAACTATCTTACCCAGGACCGCCGAAGCGGCGTGGACCAGTGGAGGACTACACAATCATGAGGTTTGATATCGACTTGTGTGTTTCAATAGGGTACCGATGGTATGTTTTGAACCGATTTGATTTAGCCATTCTGAAGTCATCACTTGGTTGAAGCGCTGAACTAGGGAGGGGCATCGTTTACATATATATTGGTTTTCGCATGCTCTACTAGGTTAATGTCATAGGGTTGGCTATCGAGCATGCCCAAGTGATGACTTGATTGTGTGCTTGCTTGAATTCTTCACATTTCATACCATCGGTTAGTTGTCGAATCATTCCTCGATCTAACCTTCGTTCTTGGTTCATGTATGCTCTCTTCCACATAGGGCAAGCTAGAATTAACTATCTTACCCAGGACCGCCGAAGCAGCGTGGACCAGGGGAGAACTATACTTTGTCTTGTATGCCCTCTTCCACATAGGGCAAGCTAGAACTAACTATCTTACCCAGGACCGCCGAAGCAGCGTGGACCAGTGGAGGACTATACTTTGTTCATTACACCACAGTATTAAGTATGGTGTCCTCTTCCACATAGGGCAAGCTAGAACTAACTATCTTACCCAGGACCGCCGAAGCAGTGTGGACCAGGGGAGGACTATACTTTATACTTCACACACTAGCCATACTGAAGTCATCACTTGGTTGAAGCGCTGAACTACGGCGGGGTAATCGTTTACAGGTTATAATCATATAGCTGCATGCTCATTAGTAGATAATGGAATATTGTATGGCAATATGAGCATGCCCAAGTGATGACTTTGTTTCAAGCTCAACAGGTAGGGTATTGAGTCCTCTTCCACATAGGGCAAGCTAGAATGAACTATCTTACCCAGGACCGCCGGAGCAGCGTGGACCAGTGGAGGACTCTATACTTTATACTTCACACCACAGTATTGAGTACGACTTGCATAAAGCCCCTAATGAGAACCACGAGGGCTCTCTCAATGTAGAACCACGAGGGCTCTAGTACCGATTCTCTCGGTACGGCTTGGTCCGTGTTCCTTTATGCTTGTACTCTAAGTATTAAGTATTGTGTCCTCTTCCACATAGGGCAAGCTAGAACTAACTATCTTACCCAGGACCGCCGAAGCAGTGTGGACCAGGGGAGGACTATACTTTATACTTCACACACTAGCCATACTGAAGTCATCACTTGGTGGGGGTGAACTACGGCGGTATCTATCGTTTTGGTTCGGTCTATATAGGGTCGCTTGCATGCTCATTCGAATATAATGTAATTGTGTATGGCAATATGAGCATGCCCAAGTGATGACTTTGTTTCAAGCTCAACAGGTAGGGTATTGAGTCCTCTTCCACATAGGGCAAGCTAGAATGAACTATCTTACCCAGGACCGCCGGAGCAGCGTGGACCAGTGGAGGACTCTATACTTTATACTTCACACCACAGTATTGAGTACTTCTTGCATAAAGCCCCTAATGAGAACCACGAGGGCTCTCTCAATGTAGAACCACAAGGGCTCTAGTACCGATTCTCTCGGTACGGCTTGGTCCGTGTTCCTTTATGCTTGTACTCTTAGAAAGTCTCAACCCGGAGGTCTTGACTTTGATTGTCATAGTTGGACTACGACGGGGCATCCGACCATTGCTGATCGAACACCCCTGATTCACCATCTTTCGGGTAGGCGGTACGCGTACCTCCGGACGCGGAAGTCTCAACCCGGAGGTCTTGACTTTGATTGTCATAGTTGGACTACGACGGGGTATCCGACTCATCGAATACCCCAGAAGCACACCATCTTTCGGGTAGGCGGTACGCGTACCTCCGGACGCGGAAGTCTCAACCCGGAGGTCTTGACTTTGATTGTCATAGTTGGACTACGACGGGGTATCCGACTCATCGAATACCCCAGAAGCACACCATCTTTCGGGTAGGCGGTACGCGTACCTCCGGACGCGGAAAGTCTCAACCCGGAGGTCTTGACTTTGGTTGTCATAGTTGGACTATGACGGGGCATCCGACCATTGCTGATCGAACACCCCTGTTACACCATCTTTCGGATAGGCGGTGCGCGACACCACCGACGCGGAAAGTCTCAACCCGGAGGTCTTGACTTTGTATTGTTGGATAGTCCTCTTCCACTATAGGGCAAGCTGGAAATATTCCCTTTTACCCAGGACTGCCGAGGCAGCGTGGACCAGGGGAGAACTTCACGGAATCTTCAGGCATCCATGATTGCCATAGTGCGTAAGCCGCCGCTGTGCGCGTCAACTCGTTCCCCGTGAGGAGGAGTCTAGCCGCCGCTAAAAGACGAAGCATTAAGTGTCCTCATTCCACTATAGGGCAAGCTAGAATTAACTATCTTACCCAGGACCGCCGAAGCAGCGTGGACCAGGCGAGGACTATACTTTATACTTCACACCACAGTATTGAGTACGACTTGCATAAAGCCCCTAATGAGAACCACGAGGGCTCTCTCAATGTAGAACCACGAGGGCTCTAGTACCGATTCTCTCGGTACGGCTTGGTCCGTGTTCCTTTATGCTTGTACTCGCGGAAAGTCTCAACCCGGAGGTCTTGACTTTGATTGTCATAGTTGGACTACGACGGGGCATCCGACCATTGCTGACCGAACACCCCTGATTCATCATCTTTCGGATAGGAGGTGCGCCCACCTCCGACGCGGAAGTCTCAACCCGGAGGTTCGGACTTAGAGTTTTTCCCATTTAAAAGTTTTTCTCTTAGCCATACTGAAGTCATCACTTGGTGAACGATTGAACTAGGGCGGGTTAATCGTTTATAGGTATCATGTGGTTTGCATGCTCTCTTAGGTTAAGGTCATGTGGTTGGCTATCGAGCATGCCCAAGTGATGACTTTGTTTCACGCTTGCTTGATTTCTTCATGATTCCCTGTTATATAGTGTAATCATTCGAGAACAGGGAATCTTTGGTTTTGCTCAACAGGTATTGGATGTCAACTTGGTATCTAGATCGCATTAAGTCTCAACCCTTAGGTTCGGACTTGTATAGTGACATCTTGTTACGGTCTTGAGTCTCAACCCGCAGGTTCGGACTACTTAGTGTTTGATCGAATATAATATGGCAACTTGTGCCTAAGTCTCAACCCGCAGGTTCGGACTTCTGTTTATTTGGCCAATGTATGTATAAGGCAACTTGTGCCTAAGTCTCAACCCGCAGGTTCGGACTTGTGTATTTGTTCGAAGTCATGTATAAGGCAACGTGTGCCTAAGTCTCAACCCGCAGGTTCGGACTTGTTAGTGTTTCGTCAACTTTCATATGGCAACTTGTGCCTAAGTCTCAACCCGCAGGTTCGGACTTGTGTATTTGTTCGAAGTCATGTATAAGGCAACTTGTGCCTAAGTCTCAACCCGCAGGTTCGGACTTGTGTATTTGTTCGAAGTCATGTATAAGGCAACGTGTGCCTAAGTCTCAACCCGCAGGTTCGGACTTGTTAGTGTTTCGTCAACTTTCATATGGCAACTTGTGCCTGAGTCTCAACCCGCAGGTTCGGACTTCTATAGTGTTTCGTCAATTATCATATGGCAACTTGTGCCGAAGTCTCAACCCGCAGGTTCGGACTTCTGGAAGGATCACTTGGCCACTAATGATCCTTCCGCAGGTTCACCTACGGAAACCTTGTTACGACTTTTACTTCCTCTAAATCATCAAGTTCGGTCAACTTCGATAAAGCAGACGCGGTTCACGAGGATCCAGCGAACGATCATCTCCAAAGACCTCACTAAATAATCCATCGGTAGTAGCGACGGGCGGTGTGTACAAAGGGCAGGGACGTATTCAACGCTGGCTGATGACCAGCACTTACTAGAAGTTCCGAGTTCATATGGACCATTGCAATCCATAATCCCTACTAAGTGAGTATTTGAGTGATTTCCCGTTCCTCTCGGAATAGGAGACACGCTGCTACCCACATTGTAGCACGCGTGTAGCCCAGAACATCTAAGGGCATCACGGACCTGTTATCGCTCGATCTCATTTTGCTAAACACAAATTGTCCTGCTAAGCAGCGTACCGTAAGTGCACTTGCGCACACGAACAGCGAAGGTGTCAGGTCATACTCCACCGAAAGGTCCTAACCCGTTCCAATCGGCATCGACGCATTAACGCTGACTGCGTTCTAGTTAGCATATGTGAGTCACGTTCGTTATCGGAATTAACCAGACAAATCAATCCACGAACTAAGAACGGCCATGCACCACTACCCTTAAATTTGAGAAAGAGCTATTAATCTGTCTCACCTCCATAAGTTCGGACCTGGTAAGTTTTCCCGTGTTGAGTCAAATTGAACCGCAAGCTCCATTTCATTGTGGTGCCCTTCCGTCAATTCCTTTAAGTTTCAACTTTGCAACCATACTTCCCCCGGAACCTGACTTTGGTTTCCCGGAAGCTACTGAGAGCACCTGGTTGTAGCGTCTCCCAATTGCTAGTTGGCATCGTTTACGGTTAGAACTAGGGCGGTATCTAATCGCCTTCGATCCTCTAACTTTCGTTCTTGATTAAAGAAAGCATCCTTGACAAATGCCTTCGCTTTAGTTAGTCTTACGACGGTCTACGAATTTCACCTCTCGCGCCGTAATACTAGTGTCCCCAACTACTTCTGTTAATCATTACCTCCGGTCTGAGTACAAACCAATGAAAGATTAGACCAAGGTCGTATTCCATTATTCCATGCAAGATTATTCTAGGGCGTTTGGGCACCCTGCTTTAAGCACTCTAATTTGTTCAAGGTAAACGTGAGCGGTCGAGCTCTATGTTACACTTGCACCCGTTGAAGGGCACACCATGACACAGACTTGGTGCCCTACCACACCATTGAGTCGCAACCAGATTCCGACTTGGCCCACCGACCACGGGTTGACCGGGTCGGCGGAGCCGGACTGTGTTGGACAAGTATCAACTTCGAACGTTTTAACCGCAACAATTTTAATATACGCTAGTGGAGCTGGAATTACCGCGGCTGCTGGCACCAGACTTGCCCTCCACTTGATCCTCGTAGAAGGATTTATGCTCTACTCATTCCAATTATGAAACATCATTAAAGAGTTTCATATTGTTATTTCTCGTCACTACCTCCCCGTCCCGGGATTGGGTAATTTACGCGCCTGCTGCCTTCCTTGGATGTGGTAGCCATTTCTCAGGCTCCCTCTCCGGAATCGAACCCTGATTCCCCGTTACCCGTTGCAACCATGGTAGTCCTCTATACTACCATCCATAGTTGATAGGGCAGATATTTGCGAGATCTGTCGTCGGTGCGAGACCATACGATCAGCATCATTATCCAGACTTCAACTCAATGACACGGAGAACCCGCGATTGGTTTGACTAATAAGTGCACCAGTTCCCGCGAGGGTCCTGGCATGTTGCATGTATTAGCTCTAGATTTTCCACAGTTATCCAAGTAACTAGGTTGATGATCTCGTAAATTATAGCTGTTATACTGAGCCTTATGCGGTTTCACATTAAATCTGTTTGTACTTAGACATGCATGGCTTAACCTTTGAGACGAGCGTATATTACTGGTAGGATCAACCAGAATTCCGACTTTGCGTTCGAATGTTCATTGTCCCATTGCACCCGGAGGAGCAAACACCACGTTCTATATGTTGTCAAGTCCGGTAGCACACGGGAGGCGAGCCCCCGTGCGAACCTCATTGCCCTCGTATCACACACACCCGATGCACCGGACAGGCACTTGAGCGGCATTCGACTCCGCTAAGCGCTCGTGCGCCCGATTGTGCATGCGCTGACGGGGCCTTCATACCCCTACCACAGCGACCTTATGCCAAACTTCCATGAATACTTAGGTGAGCTGACAAGGGCCTTCATTTCCCTACCATCAACTAAAGGACACGCTAGGCGCGTCCGATCATTGCAACTGCGGGGCTTTCATACCCCAATCACCACAGTACGCAATTCACCAGAGTTTAATCACAACCCCCCCGGACATGGCACACTATTAACTTGCAACAAAACTTAGTGTGTGCCGGGCACATCGGTTCCACAAAATCATTCCCGATGTACCCCAATTGGGGTTGCGAACGCATTCACGGTCCTCTGACACACCCAACCAAGCGTGGATACTACATACCTCAAACACCCAGTACACTAACAGACAAATCAACATATGGTTGCTTTCCCCCAGACATTTGCCAATCACTTGGCACCCGGACGGGAACTCGCTCCTGATTGCGCCAATGCCACCCATTTGCCAAGAGCGAGTTCTGTATGTAGATTTCATTTGGAAAGACAACCGTGTACTGGATATTCTATCCGACGATTACAGATGACGAGTACGAGACTCGACTACACTCACGGATAATACATTTTGGGTCGAGATTGCTTTCGGGGTTTTCGATTGGTCTTGCGCTTGTAAACGTATAACTTTGACTTGTGGTAACCTCGGTATGTTAGTCGATCACGTGGTTGTGAACTGGGTACGGGTGGGCAATCTGTTCACTTGCACTCTGGGTAGGAATATGGTGAGCGCTATAGGTTAAAGATCATGGTATGGTTCCATCGTGATGACTTTCGCTAGATAGTAGTATGTTTGGATAGTTATAACGTTTTTGGCCATTTGTTCATAGTGTTCGGTTCATTCAGGAATTCGATTGGTCTTTGCTTCACACACGTGGTCGATCACTTGGATGTGAACTAGGGTGAGATTAAGGTGTTCACTAGTGCTCTTCGGTTTTGGATCAGTACTGAGCACTTGATTGGTTTCGCATAATATGTATCCATAGTGATGACTCTTTCCAGCTTAAGATTTCGTTACCGGTTTCGAATCCTCCCCACGTTCGCTTTTACTTGGTTAGGTTTTCGAGTGTAGATTTGAAAGCAATCTCATGTATGTATCCCATCTGATATAAGCCACTGACAGTTCATGTCACCTCGTTCAACTCTCGCTGGGTCACAGAAGTATGTTACTGCGCCCATTATCCCTACTCGGATAGGTTCGGTTCGTTCGTTTTATACTACGGTGAGTAAACTCAATTTGTGCATCGCATAGCCATGGAAAGCAAGCTTTCGCGGGCCTCTTCGACTGTTTTGATACGAGCTTTGCCCGTGATGCTTGTCATCCCAGGATACTAGACCCCTTTGGACGACCGCATGACCATCAGAAAGTAAATTCCACGTTCGATTTGGGGTGTGAACCCCGAACATAAAGTCTTTGTGTAGAACCACGAGGGCTCTATAGTACCGATTCTCTCGGTACGCTTGGTCCGTGTTCCTTTATGTTCGTACTCTTGTGAATAAGATTCACGTTCGTTTTGGGATATTTGCTACTGTCACCGTTTGAGTACTATGGGGCTTGAACCCCTAACATAAAGTCTTTGTGTAGAACCACGAGGGTTCTATAGTACCGATTCTCTCGGTACGCTTGGTCCGTGTTCCTTTATGTTCGTACTCTTGTGTGTATAATATTCATGTTCGGTTTGGGATATTTGCTACTTTCACCAGGGTCCCGTTCTTCATACAAGTCTGCCTTGCTAATGTGGTAACTTTATAGTGTAGTTCTGACATCCCAATTTTGGGACTTAGCCGATTTTTCGTATATTTCCATATGACCCATAGGGTCCCTTTCTTCATACAAGCTTGCCTAGGGCGATCGGTCAAAACTTGTCTTACTATTCGATTGGTCTTCGCACTTTCACCCTAGGCAGTTCGCCTAGGTCTGTCTTCTTGAGGAGGCCAAAACCCGAAATAAGGAGGTTCGGCCGACCCTGAAACCTCCCCTGTCTGAACTACACTAACCCGATTTTTCAGGGTCCTCAGCGCCATACAACTTTGCCTAGGTCACTTGTACTCTTGACTTAGGCCATCCGACTTGGTCCGTGTTTCTTCCTAGGGTTCACCTAGGTACTTTGCCTTGCTTGATGTGGTAACTTTTTAGTGTAGTTCAGACATCCTTATTTTGGGACTTAGCCGATTTGTCATGTATTTCCATATGACCCATAGGGTCCCTTTCTTCATACAAGCTTGCCTAGGGCGATCGGTCAAAACTTGTCTTACTATTCGATTGGTCTTCGCACTTTCACCCTAGGCAGTTCGCCTAGGTCTGTCTTCTTGAGGAGGCCAAAACCCGAAATAAGGAGGTCCAGCCGACCCTGAAACCTCCCCTGTCTGAACTACACTAACCCGATTTTTCAGGGTCCTCAGCGCCATACAACTTTGCCTAGGTCACTTGTACTCTTGACTTAGGCCATCTGACTTGGTCCGTGTTTCTTCCTAGGGTTCACCTAGGTACTTTGCCTTGCTTGATGTGGTAACTTTTTAGTGTAGTTCAGACATCCCAATTTTGGGACTTAGCCGATTTTTCATGTATTTCCATATGACCCATAGGGTCCCTTTCTTCATACAAGCTTGCCTAGGGCGATCGGTCAAAACTTGTCTTACTATTCGATTGGTCTTCGCACTTTCACCCTAGGCAGTTTGCCTAGGTCTGTCTTCTTGAGGAGGCCAAAACCCGAAATAAGGAGGTTCAGCCGACCCAGAAACCTCCCCTGTCTGAACTACACTAACCCGATTTTTCAGGGTCCTCAGCGCCATACAACTTTGCCTAGGTCACTTGTACTCTTGACTTAGGCCATCTGACTTTCTTCCGTGTTTCTTCCTAGGGTTCACCTAGGTACTTTGCCTTGCTTGATGTGGTAACTTTTTAGTGTAGTTCAGACATCCCAATTTTGGGACTTAGCCGATTTTTCATGTATTTCCATATGACCCATAGGGTCCCTTTCTTCATACAAGCTTGCCTAGGGCGATCGGTCAAAACTTGTCTTACTATTCGATTGGTCTTCGCACTTTCACCCTAGGCAGTTTGCCTAGGTCTGTCTTCTTGAGGAGGCCAAAACCCGAAATAAGGAGGTTCAGCCGACCCAGAAACCTCCCCTGTCTAAACTACACTAACCAGATTTTTCAGGGTCCTCACCGTCATACAACTTTGCCTAGGTCACTTGTTCTCTTGACTTAGGTCATCTGACTTGGTCCGTGTTTCTTGCTAGGGTTCACCTAGGTACTTTGCCTTGCTTGATGTGGTAACTTTTTAGTGTAGTTCAGACATCCCAATTTTGGGACTTAGCCGATTTTTCATGTATTTCCATATGACCCATAGGGTCCCTTTCTTCATACAAGCTTGCCTAGGGCGATCGGTCAAAACTTGTCTTACTATTCGATTGGTCTTCGCACTTTCACCCTAGGCAGTTTGCCTAGGTGTAGCTTCTTGAGGAGGTCAAAACCCAAAATAAGGAGGTTCAGCCGACCCAGAAACCTCCCCTGTCTAAACTACACTAACCAGATTTTTCAGGGTCCTCACCGTCATACAACTTTGCCTAGGTCACTTGCACTCTTGACTTAGGCCATCTGACTTGGTCCGTGTTTCTTGCTAGGGTTCACCTAGGTAGTTTGCCTTGCTTGGTGTGGTAACATTTGAGTGTAGTTCTGACATCCCCATTTTGGGACTTAGCCGATTTTTCATGTATTTCCATATGACCCATAGGGTCCCTTTCTTCATACAAGCTTGCCTAGGGCGATCGGTCAAAACTTGTCTTACTATTCGATTGGTCTTCGCACTTTCACCCTAGGCAGTTTGCCTAGGTGTAGCTTCTTGAGGAGGTCAAAACCCAAAATAAGGAGGTTCAGCCGACCCAGAAACCTCCCCTGTCTAAACTACACTAACCAGATTTTTCAGGGTCCTCACCGTCATACAACTTTGCCTAGGTCACTTGCACTCTTGACTTAGGCCATCTGACTTGGTCCGTGTTTCTTGCTAGGGTTCACCTAGGTAGTTTGCCTTGCTTGGTGTGGTAACATTTGAGTGTAGTTCTGACATCCCCATTTTGGGACTTAGCCGATTTTTCGTAAAATACCATATGACCCATCAGGGTCCTTTGCTTCATATAAGTTTGCCTTGCTTGGTGTGGTAACATTTGAGTGTAGTTCTGACATCCCCATTTTGGGACTTAGCCGATTTTTCGTAAAATACCATATGACCCATCAGGGTCCTTGCCTTCATATAAGTTTGCCTTGCTTGGTGTGGTAACATTTGAGTGTAGTTCTGACATCCCCATTTTGGGACTTAGCCGATTTTTCGTAAAATACCATATGACCCATCAGGGTCCTTTGCTTCATATAAGTTTGCCTTGCTTGGTGTGGTAACATTTGAGTGTAGTTCTGACATCCCCATTTTGGGACTTAGCCGATTTTTCGTAAAATACCATATGACCCATCAGGGTCCTTTGCTTCATATAAGTTTGCCTTGCTTGGTGTGGTAACATTTGAGTGTAGTTCTGACATCCCCATTTTGGGACTTAGCCGATTTTTCGTAAAATACCATATGACCCATCAGGGTCCTTTGCTTCATATAAGTTTGCCTTGCTTGGTGTGGTAACATTTGAGTGTAGTTCTGACATCCCCATTTTGGGACTTAGCCGATTTTTCGTAAAATACCATATGACCCATCAGGGTCCTTTGCTTCATATAAGTTTGCCGTGCTTGGTATGGTAACATTTGAGTGTAGTTCTGACATCATCATTTTGGGACTTAGCCGATTTTTCGTAAAATACCATATGACCCATATGGGTCCTTTGCTTCATATAAGTTTGCCTTGCTTGGTGTGGTAACTTTTTAGTGTAGTTCTGACATCCCCATTTTGGGACTTAGCCGATTTTTCGTAAAATACCATATGACCCATCAGGGTCCTTGCCTTCATATAAGTTTGCCTTGCTTGGTGTGGTAACATTTGAGTGTAGTTCTGACATCCCCATTTTGGGACTTAGCCGATTTTTCGTAAAATACCATATGACCCATCAGGGTCCTTTGCTTCATATAAGTTTGCCTTGCTTGGTATGGTAACATTTGAGTGTAGTTCTGACATCATCATTTTGGGACTTAGCCGATTTTTCGTAAAATACCATATGACCCATATGGGTCCTTTGCTTCATATAAGTTTGCCTTGCTTGGTGTGGTAACTTTTTAGTGTAGTTCTGACATCCCCATTTTGGGACTTAGCCGATTTTTCGTAATATACCATATGACCCATCAGGGTCCTTGCCTTCATATAAGTTTGCCTTGCTTGGTGTGGTAACATTTGAGTGTAGTTCTGACATCCCCATTTTGGGACTTAGCCGATTTTTCGATCAATACCATATGACCCATCAGGGTCCTTTGCTTCATATAAGTTTGCCTTGCTTGGTGTGGTAACATTTGAGTGTAGTTCTGACATCATCATTTTGGGACTTAGCCGATTTTTCGTAAAATACCATATGACCCATCAGGGTCCTTGCCTTCATATAAGTTTGCCTTGCTTGGTGTGGTAACACATGAGTGTAGTTCTGACATCCCCATTTTGGGACTTAGCCGATTTTTCGTAAAATACCATATGACCCATCAGGGTCCTTTCCTTCATATAAGTTTGCCTTGCTTGATGTGGTAACATTTGAGTGTAGTTCAGACATCCCCATTTTGGGACTTAGCCGATTTTTCGATCCATACCATATGACCCATCAGGGTCCTTGCCTTCATATAAGTTTGCCTTGCTTGGTGTGGTAACATTTTAGTGTAGTTCTGACATCATCATTTTGGGACTTAGCCGATTTTTCGTAAAATACCATATGACCCATATGGGTCCTTTGCTTCATATAAGTTTGCCTTGCTTGGTGTGGTAACTTTTTAGTGTAGTTCTGACATCCCCATTTTGGGACTTAGCCGATTTTTCGATCCATCCTATATGACCCATCAGGGTCCTTTTTCTTCATATAAGTTTCCCAAGACTTAGTGCTTTTTACCTTTGGACACAAATATCACCCTTACGGGTTTCTTTGATCTTCTCACTTTGTATTGACCAAATGTAGGTCTTGCCATGCCAAACATATAATTGTTCTACACCAAGTCTCTATCTCTTACCGCCAGCTCGGTACATTCGATCAACCTGCCCTTAAGGCACCCGGGACTTAGCCATTTTTTCACATTTTTCATGATTTTGAGGCAACTTTTCTCGACTTTGTCACCTTATATCACCAAGATCCTTTCCCTTTAGCGCTTCACTCTGTTCGTATGATATTTAGCGCTGACTATCACCTTTCTATCGCTGACCTCAACTTCTTATTCGGTGCCATAGAGCCAGAGATATTTGGTGTATGCTGTTATAAGGGAAGTTTGTCACTTTTTCAAAGGCCCACTTTGGGACGCCCATATCTCACCTTCACGTATCTTCGATCTTCTTGTCGTCTATGGACAAAACTTAGGTCTTGTATTGGCCAACTTATAAATGTTCTACGGCCAAGCCGTATCTCTTACCGCCAGCCCGGTATTCATGGACTTAGTCGGATTTTCGCCTCTCGTGGTAACAATTTCTGACTTTGACTCACAATAACACCCGAACGGTCACATGCTAGCGCTTTGCTTGGTAGGAATTATAGTTAGCGCTACCTTTTCTCTTTCCATCGATACCTTGTTCGTTCTATTCCATGCCATACAGCCGAAGTTATGATGTTTCCCGTTTTCCATATCATGTGGAGCTTATGCTCTGGGAAAACCATCTAACACCTGTACCACCCTTTTGGGTACCACCGATCTCGTCACTATGTTCGGGCCAAATATAGGTTATAACATGCCCAACATATAATTGTTCTACACCAAGTCTCTATCTCTTACCGCCTGCTCGGTATTTTACTCGTAAGTCCAAATTTCACAACTTGTACTTTTTGGCCCAATGTACTCGAGTTTCAATTTTGGTAACATTTTTCGACTTTGACACTTAATAACTTCCAAATAATGCTAGTTAGCGCTTTGCTTTCTTCTAGTCGTATCTAGCGCTGGGTGTTACCTTTCCAAAACATATCCTAGCTTAACAATCCATGCCATACAGCCGGAGCTATACGGTGCACAAGTCAAATCCATTTTAGCCATGTTTCATTTTTGCCAATTTTTGACCACTCGTATCACCCTTCCAGAGTGGTCCGATCTTCTCGCTTTCTATGGACGACTTTTATGTCTCGTAGAGGCAAACTTATAAGTATTCTACGTCAACCCGCTATCTCTTACCGCCTGCTCGGTATCCTTGGTCTTGTGTGATTTTTGGAAATTTTGGTATTATTTTTCCACTTTGTCGCTTAATAACTCAGTTTTGCTCAACACTTAGCGCTTCGGTTGTTTGGGATTATAGTTAGCGCTCGGTTCGACCTTTCCAACGCTGACCCTAGCTTGTCGATCTGTTCCATACAGCCTGAGTTATTCGCGATACCGTGTTTCAATCCATTTCTCAAGTCTCGTTTTGGTCCAACTTTGAACCAGCCATATCACCCTGATGGGTACCTCCGATCTTCTCGCTCTATATTGGCCAAAGTTAGGTCTTGTGGTAACGTACTTATGATTGTTCTACGCCGTGTTCGTAGCTCTTATCGTTCGCCCGCTATTTTCGATCATAAGGTGAATTTTCGCCTCTAAACCACCATTTTTCACCTTTGCCCTCTAATATGACCGACTTGCTCAACACCTAGCGCTTCGCTTGGTAGGACACATAGCTAGCGCTCGTCAAGACCTTTCCAACGCATATCCAAGCTTTCCGATCCGAGCCATACAGCCTGAGCTATAGGCGATACCGTTTTTCCCATTTTCTTGGTCACACGCACTTTAGGGTACCCCTTTTTGCCTTTGACCCTTAATACCTCCTCCGGGTCACTAGTAGGCGCTCAGCTTGGTAGGAAACATAGCTAGAGCAGGCCTTCACCTTTCCAAAACTGCCGAAAGTGTACCGATCCGACATCTAGAACCAAAGTTATGGTCATTCCCATCATGCTCTACTTTCATGGTCAACCTCCACCAAGCACACCTAGGTTGGACCAACTTTCACCAACTCATCTCGAACCCCAAATTTGCTTCGACCTACTAGGTTTCCCTAGTAAAGTGGTCAAAACATCCATTACAACACGACTGGTCTTTCTGGTGGTCGACCTAGGCGACTTTGTTCGACGACCACCACCCCATGGAACTAAAAGACGTCCCTTGATACGGACCACCGATACATTTTCCGGCCTGTCTAAACTACACTCATCGAAATTTTTTTGGGTCCCCACCGTCATACAAGTTTCCCTAGGTCAAGTTTTTCTTCCGGATCGGCCGCGGACCTCACTTTTCATTATCTAGGGAGGCCATAGGGCCCCAAAAGGGGTTTTTTAAAATTTTCGACACTTTCGACTTTGGTCGGATTTTTTCCGATTTTGGTCCGACCTAGGGACTTGGTGGTCCAAGGAGCCTCGGGACCAAACTTTTTTCTCAGGGGTCCCTACCTCCATACAACTTTGCCTAGGTCAATTTTTTGTTCCAAATCGACCGCGGATTTCACTTTTCAATATCTGGGGCTCGTGTAGAGTCCGAATATGAGGTTTTCTCATTTTTCGACATTTTCGACTTTTTTCGACTTTTTTCGGGTTTTTCGACCTAGGGGTCCGCCGAACAAATTTTGGGTCAAAAATTTTTATTGAACTAGTCGAAAGTACGCAAAAAGATAAGACTTTTTGCCGAAGACACCATGCCCCGGAACCGACTCCTTCCCCTTCAAAATTGGGGACAAACGTGATTTTTGAAACTTTTCCTTAGGGAGCCCAAGACTTAGAAAATTTTCAAATTCTCGATTTTTCGATTGCGAGCTAGCGCTTTGCGGTCTTCGGCAATGTTGTAGATCTCGACGAGATAAGACTTTTTGGTCAAGGGACATTTTGCCCTCCGACCCCTCCTTCCCCCCGCAAATCGCCCCCCAAAGTGCAATTTTTGCATTTTCACCTCTTTGCATGCACTGTTCGGCCCAAATGGCCACTTTCTATGGGTCTGAGCGCTTTGCGGTCTTCGGCAAACTTTTAGAGCGTACCAAGCCCTAATTATAATTGTTCTACACCAACTTCGTACCTCTTCATCCCTGGCCGCTATTCGCGTACCAAGGTAATTTTTGTTCATTTTATCAACATTTTTCATCTTTGACTGTTTATATCGGCCTTGCCATGAACCGATAGCGCTTCGCTGTGTTCTAACGTAAGTTAGTACTACTCAATACCTTTCCAAATCATGTCTTAGATTGTCATTTGCTTGCTTACAGCCGGAGCTATGAGCGATACCGTAAAAAGTACCGAAACTTGGAAAAGTCCTTGGATCGCCCATATCCCCCCTTTGGGGACCAGATATCGAAAAAAGTTCTTATTCAAAAAGTTGCGCCTTAACGTGTTCTAGTTATGCCTAGAACATTTCACTTCGCTAGCTGGCCTGCAACTTAGCCGTAATTGGGATTTTAGGGTGTTCATGGAGGGCCCATTTCCTGCGACTTGGTATCTTTTGGGCCCTATGTTTCTCTAATATCTCCACAAGTTTTCCAGATAGCTTTCTCATACTTTCAGGGTGCCTAGAGCACCTCAAGACCTTTCCAACGCTATGCCGTTCGCCTCGCTCGGACATCTACAGCCGAAGTTATTCGAGGTACACGGTACCTTACCCTGTTTTCTCAGTACTTGGTCGAAAATTTCGATCAGCCATATGACCGACTTGGACAACCCTGAGCGGGTTGGCCCCATATAACTAAACTTTTGTCTCTTGTAGGCAAACTTATAAATGTTCTACGTCAACTCGCTATCTCGTACCGCCTTGACGGTATACTTGGTCCAAGGGCCATTTCCAGCGACTTGGTCGCAATTTCGCTCTAAGTTTCGCTAATACCTTCGTCCGTGGACATGGTGATTTTTTGTTCGTATTTTTCCTTGATAGTCCCACTCAAGACTATTCCATACCAGAGCCAAGCGTCCCGCTAAGTGCCATACAGCCTGAGCAGTAATTCATGAAAGGTACCTCTACCAGTTTTTGCCATACTTGGGTACAAACTTTGTATCGCCCATATCTCCACTTTGGAGGCCAGCCAGCACCTTTGCCCCATATACTTTTTTCTTGGTCATACCATGCACTAAATATAATTGTTCTACGCCAACTTGCTATCTCTTCTCCAACTTGCCGTTATTCTTGGTCCAATTCCCATTTCATTCGTTTTTGGACCCATTTTGCTATATGTTTCACTAATAGCTTCGGCCATGGACAAGCTGATATTCTGTTTGTATTTTTGCTTGATAGTCCCACTCAAGACCATTCCAAAACACACCGCAACTTGTCGCTCGGTGGCAAACTGACCGAGTTATAATTCATGAAAGATACCTCAACTTGGTACACCATGTGGACGGCCCAAACCATATACCGACCAAACGACCGACTTGGAGCACCCTGACCGGGTTGCCCCCATATAATGAAAGTTGCGTCTCGACACGCCCAACTTATGAATATTCTACGCCAAGTCGCTATCTCTTACCGGTAAGCCGGTATTCACCTTCCAAGGGTGATTTTGGTCAAGTGCCATTTCCTGCGACTTGGTCCCCGAATTGGACCATCATCACCTAATATCTCCGTGGTCTTTCAACTCAGCCTCATAAAACTTTCAGGGTAGATAGGTCTCCCCAAGACCTTTCCAACGGTGAGCCGTTTGCCTCGCTCGGCCATCTACAGCCGAAGTTATTAATGGTACTTGGTACCTTACCCTGTTTTTTCCATACTTGTTCGTACTTGGGTACAAACTTTGGATCGCCCATATCTCCACTTTGGAGGCCAGCTAGCACCTTGGCCCCATATACTTTTTTGTTGGTCATGCCATGCACCAAATATAATTGTTCTACGCCAACTTGCTATCTCTTCTCCAACTTGCCGTTATTCTTGGTCCAATTCCCATTTCATTCGTTTTTGGACCCATTTTGCTATATGTTTCACTAATAGCTTCGGCCATGGACAAGCTGATTTTCGATTGGTATTTTTCCTTGATAGTCCCACTCAAGACCATTCCAAAACACACCGCAGCTTGTCGCTCGGTGGCAAACTGACCAAGTTATAATTCATGAAAGGTACCTCAACTTGGCACACCACGTGGTCGGCCCAAACCATAAACCGACCAAACGACCGACTTGGAGCACCCTGACCGGGTTGGACCCATATAATGAAAGTTGCGTCTCTACACGCCCAACTTATGAATATTCTACGCCAAGTCGCTATCTCTTACCGGTAAGCCGGTATTCACCTTCCAAGGGGGATTTTGGTCAAGTGCCATTTCCTGCGACTTGGTCCCCGAATACGACCATCATCACCTAATATCTCCGTGGTCTTTCAACTCAGCCTCATGAAACTTCCAGGGTAGATAGGTCTCCCCGAGACCTTTCCAACGATATGCGCTTTGCCTCGCTAGGCCATCTACAGCCGAAGTTATTCATGGTACTTGGTACCTTACCCTGTTTTTTCCATACTTGTTCGTACTTGGGTACAAACTTTGGATCGCCCATATCTCCACTTTGGAGGCCAGCCAGCACCTTGGCCTCATATACTTTTTTGTTGGTCATACCATGCACCAAATATAATTGTTCTACGCCAACTTGCTATCTCTTCTCCAACTTGCCGTTATTCTTGGTCCAAGTCCTATTTCATTCGTTTTTGGACCCATTTTGCTATATGTTTCACTAATAGCTTCGGCCATGGACAAGCTGATTTTCTATTTGTATTTTTCCTTGATAGTCCCACTCAAGACCATTCCAAAACACACCGCAGCTTGTCGCTCGGTGGCAAACTGACCGAGTTATAATTCATGAAAGGTACCTCAACTTGGTACACCACGTGGTCGGCCCAAACCATAAACCGACCAAACGACCGACTTGGAGCACCCTGACCGGGTTGGCCCCATATAATGAAAGTTGCGTCTCTACACGCCCAACTTATGAATATTCTACACCAAGTCGCTATCTCTTACCAGTAAGCCGGTATTCACCTTCCAAGGGTGATTTTCGTCAAGTGCCATTTCCTGCGACTTGGTCCCCGAATTGGACCATCATCACCTAATATCTCCGTGGTCTTTCAACTTAGGCTCATGAAACTTTCAGGGTAGATAGGTCACCTCGAGACCTTTCCAACGATATGCGGTTTGCCTCGCTCGGCCACCTACAGCCGAAGTTATTCATGGTACTTGGTACCTTACCCTGTTTTTTCCATACTTGTTCGTACTTGGGTACAAACTTTGAATCGCCCATATCTCCACTTTGGAGGCCAGCCAGCGCCTTGGCCCCATATACTTTTTTGTTGGTCATACCATTTCCAAAATATAAATGTTTTACGCAAGCTTGCTATCTCTTCTCCAACTTGCGGTTATTTTTGACTCAAGTCCCATTTCCATAGTTTTTGGTACCAATTTGCTCTATGTTTCGCTAATAGCTTCGCCCAAGGACTTTGTGATTTTTTGTTCGCATTTTTCCTAAATAGTCCCACTCAAGACTATTCCAAATCACACCTTAGCTTGTCGCTCAGTGCCATACAGCCATAGTTTTAATTCATGAAAGGTACATCACCTTGGTACACCACGTGGTCGGTCCAAACCATCAACCAACCATATGACCGACTTCGAGTCGAGCTAGCGGCTAGGCTCAATATAATGAAATGCGTGTCTTGATGCGGGCTACTGACGGTCTGAACAATGTAGCTCGCTAGCTCGTCTCTAAACTTGTGTTTTGGTCGAATATTGGGTGTTCATGTACCACTTCGGGTAACATGGACTTTGGTGCAACTTTACCACTTGTGCACTTAATAACTTCCCGGTCATTCAAGTCTTTGCCTTCATACTTTCAGGGTAGTTAGGTCTCGTCGAGACCTTTCCATACATATGCCAAACTCATCGATCGGACATCTATAGCCCGAGTTATTCGCGGTACACCGTACCTTACCCTGTTTTTTCCTCAATTGGGTACAAACCTTGGAACACCCATATCGCCCCTTTAGAGACTAGCTGGCACGTTGGCCTCATATAATGATAAGTGCACCTCAACTAGGGCTACTGACGGTCAGAACATTTCAACTTGCTAGCTCGGGCCCACACTTGTGTTTTTCTCGAATATATGGTTCAAGTGTGCCACTTTGGGCACTTTTGGACATTTTGTCCCCACACAACTTTCTTGCCTTGGTAGATAGGGTCTTGTGATCTTGGGCAAAAAGATGCACCAAGATATAGTCTAACTTTCGTTCTTGTACCGCAAAGCGCTATCTCAAACACCCGAGGAGATAGAAAGTGATTATGTTCGGTATATCGGTCTTCCATGGCCTACTATGGTAAGCCCCTGCAGGTATGCAACCGAAGGTGCTTGGTACATGTATTTGGTGCAATATCGGTGCAAAGTAGGTGTTTCCTTGATCGGGCTATAACTTTCTTGGTTGATGTTGGATTGCTTTGCGGTCTTCGGGGGATAGTTAGGGAACATGTTGGCCAACATTTCCTTATTCCTCAGCCTGGCCGTACCTCTTACCGTCTAGGCGGTATACATGCTCTAAGTTGGAACTTGTGTTCCTTTGGGTAACTTCTCTGACTTTGACGCTTAATAACTTTCGTTCATATGCAGTCTAAGCTCTGCAACTCTCAGGAAAGCTAGTACTACTCATTTCCTTTCCATATCAGTCTTTGGCTTGTCGATCCGATGTCTACAGCCTGACTTATTCACGTTGCCTGTGAAGGTAGGTTTTTGCCCATTTTCCAGTTCATGTGGTAACATTCCCGGACTTTGCCGGCTTTCTCTTCATGTGGTAACTTGCTTGCTTGTGTGGTAACTTGAAAGTGTATTTCCGACAGACCCAATCTCGGACTTAGCCGATTTTTCTCTTCATATTATATGGATCCATTACTAGGCCATCTTGCTTGCTTGTGTGGTAACTTGAAAGTGTATTTCTGACAGACCCAATCTCGGACTTAGCCGATTTTTCTCTTCATATCATATGGATCCATCACTAGGCCATCTTGCTTGCTTGTGTGGTAACTTGAAAGTGTATTTCTGACAGACCCAATCTCGGACTTAGCCGATTTTTCTCTTCATATCATATGGATCCATCATTAGGCCATCTTGCTTGCTTGTAAGGTAACTTGGTAGTGTATGTCTGACAGACCCAATCTGGGACTTAGCCGATTTTTCTCTTCATATCATATGGATCCATCACTAGGCCATCTTGCTTGCTTGCGTGGTAACTTGGAAGTGTATTTCTGACAGACCCAATCTGGGACTTAGCCGATTTTTCTCTTCATATCATATGGATCCATCACTAGGCCATCTTGCTTGCTTGCGTGGTAACTTGGAAGTGTATTTCTGACAGACCCAATCTGGGACT
>NW_026689755.1:0-39445 GCF_943734765.1 Anopheles ziemanni | reverse complement strand
GGTTGGCGGACCCAACACTCTGGGTACCTCCGGGTACTTGGGGTTGGTTGAGGACTTGGTGAGCAAACACTTGATATACACTCTTCGGATGTACTTCGGGTGTCACCTGTTGTCCGAGGCCACTTGCATGGTCAACGGTTGAGGTGGTGATGGCGGGTCGGTGCTGTAGGGTGCCGGCCTGTTGGCTGCCTTGGCCGGGTTGGTTGGTTAACACTTGATTGGGCTTGCACCCGAGGGTAATGGCACTTGAAGGTGGGTACTGGCCGGCTGACCTGGTGTGATGGTTGGTTGGTGAACACTTGGCGGTACTTGCACTTGGCTGTGCTTGGACTTGAAGGTGGGATCCGGCTGGCCTAGGCCATTGGTGGTTCGTTGGTTGGTTAGCCCTTAGCTGGGCTGGCTGGCTGGCTGGCCATCGGTGGTGTGGTGTGTTGGGCGGTTGGTGAACACTTGGCGGTACTTGCACTTGGCTGTGCTTGGACTTGAAGGTGGGATCCGGCTGGCCTAGGCCATTGGTGGTTGGTTGGTGGGTTAGCCCTTAGTTGGGCTGGCTGGCTGGCTGGCCATCGGTGGTGTGGTGTGGTGTGGTGTGTGGAGTCGAGCATCGCGCGCCGTTGCCTTCTTCGGAGTGTTGTGGGTACGCAAGTGCTTGCAGTGCAAAGAGGTTGGTGATGGAGTGACATTGCCTTCACCATGGAGTTGCGGGTACTTAGGTACTTGCAAGGAGATGGTGGTATGGTGGTGTTGCGTGTGTGGTGTTCGATTAGAAAGATATAATTTCTAAGTCCGGATTAGTGCTGTCAGTGGGGCCGCCGCTAACAGGTCCTGCACGGCCACCGTGGGGCTTGACTTGGCGCTATTCCGGACTTGGGGCGATCACGATGTCCCCGTGCGGGACTTAGAAGATGGAAGAACACAAGTACCCTTATCCCATGACTTGTGAGCGATTGGCATACGTTACCACATGAAGAGAAAAATTGGCTAAGTCCTGGATCCATATTATATGAAGAGAAAAATCGGCTAAGTCCAGGATCCATATTATATGAAGAGAAAAATCGGCTAAGTCCCGGATCCATATTATATGAAGAGAAAAATCGGCTAAGTCCCGGATCCATATTATATGAAGAGAAAAATCGGCTAAGTCCAGGAACCATATATAATAACCTTATAATCGGCTAAGTCCAGGATCCATATTACATGAAGAGAAAAATCGGCTAAGTCCAGGATCCATATATATTAACCTAATAATCGGCTAAGTCCAGGATCCATATAATATGAAGAGAAAAATCGGCTAAGTCCCAGATTGGGTCTGTCAGAAATACACTTCCAAGTTACCACGCAAGCAAGCAAGATGGCCTAGTGATGGATCCATATGATATGAAGAGAAAAATCGGCTAAGTCCCAGATTGGGTCTGTCAGAAATACACTTCCAAGTTACCACGCAAGCAAGCAAGATGGCCTAGTGATGGATCCATATGATATGAAGAGAAAAATCGGCTAAGTCCCAGATTGGGTCTGTCAGAAATACACTTCCAAGTTACCACGCAAGCAAGCAAGATGGCCTAGTGATGGATCCATATGATATGAAGAGAAAAATCGGCTAAGTCCCAGATTGGGTCTGTCAGACATACACTACCAAGTTACCTTACAAGCAAGCAAGATGGCCTAATGATGGATCCATATGATATGAAGAGAAAAATCGGCTAAGTAAGAGATTGGGTCTGTCAGAAATACACTTTCAAGTTACCACACAAGCAAGCAAGATGGCCTAGTGATGGATCCATATGATATGAAGAGAAAAATCGGCTAAGTCCGAGATTGGGTCTGTCAGAAATACACTTTCAAGTTACCACACAAGCAAGCAAGATGGCCTAGTGATGGATCCATATGATATGAAGAGAAAAATCGGCTAAGTCCGAGATTGGGTCTGTCAGAAATACACTTTCAAGTTACCACACAAGCAAGCAAGATGGCCTAGTGATGGATCCATATAATATGAAGAGAAAAATCGGCTAAGTCCGAGATTATGTCTGTCGGAAATACACTTTCAATTTACCACACAAGCAAGCAAGTTACCACATGAAGAGAAAGCCGGCAAAGTCCGGGAATGTTACCACATGAACTGGAAAATGGGCAAAAACCTACCTTCACAGGCAACGTGAATAAGTCAGGCTGTAGACATCGGATCGACAAGCCAAAGACTGATATGGAAAGGAAATGAGTAGTACTAGCTTTCCTGAGAGTTGCAGAGCTTAGACTGCATATGAACGAAAGTTATTAAGCGTCAAAGTCAGAGAAGTTACCCAAAGGAACACAAGTTCCAACTTAGAGCATGTATACCGCCTAGACGGTAAGAGGTACGGCCAGGCTGAGGAATAAGGAAATGTTGGCCAACATGTTCCCTAACTATCCCCCGAAGACCGCAAAGCAATCCAACATCAACCAAGAAAGTTATAGCCCGATCAAGGAAACACCTACTTTGCACCGATATTGCACCAAATACATGTACCAAGCACCTTCGGTTGCATACCTGCAGGGGCTTACCATAGTAGGCCATGGAAGACCGATATACCGAACATAATCACTTTCTATCTCCTCGGGTGTTTGAGATAGCGCTTTGCGGTACAAGAACGAAAGTTAGACTATATCTTGGTGCATCTTTTTGCCCAAGATCACAAGACCCTATCTACCAAGGCAAGAAAGTTGTGTGGGGACAAAATGTCCAAAAGTGCCCAAAGTGGCACACTTGAACTATATATTCGAGAAAAACACAAGTGTGGGCCCGAGCTAGCAAGTTGAAATGTTCTGACCGTCAGTAGCCCTAGTTGAGGTGCACTTATCATTATATGAGGCCAACGTGCCAGCTAGTCTCTAAAGGGGCGATATGGGTGTTCCAAGGTTTGTACCCAATTGAGGAAAAAACAGGGTAAGGTACGGTGTACCGCGAATAACTCGGGCTATAGATGTCCGATCGATGAGTTTGGCATATGTATGGAAAGGTCTCGACGAGACCTAACTATTCTGAAAGTATGAAGGCAAAGACTTGAATGACCGGGAAGTTATTAAGTGCACAAGTGGTAAAGTTGCACCAAAGTCCATGTTACCCGAAGTGGTACATGAACACCCAATATTCGACCAAAACACAATTTTAGAGACGAGCTAGCGAGCTACATTGTTCAGACCGTCAGTAGCCCGCATCAAGACACGCATTTCATTATATTGAGCCTAGCCGCTAGCTCGACTCGAAGTCGGTCATATGGTTGGTTGATGGTTTGGACCGACCACGTGGTGTACCAAGGTGATGTACCTTTCATGAATTAAAACTCTGGCTGTATGGCACTGAACGACAAGCTAAGGTGTGATTTGGAATAGTCTTGAGTGGGACTATTTAGGAAAAATGCGAACAAAAAATCACAAAGTCCTTGGGCGAAGCTATTAGCGAAACATAGAGCAAATTGGTACCAAAAACTATGGAAATGGGACTTGAGTCAAAAATAACCGCAAGTTGGAGAAGAGATAGCAAGCTTGCGTAGAACATTTATAACTAGTGCGTGGTATGACCAACAAAAATGTGTATGGGGCCAAGGCGCTGGCTGGCCTCCAAAGTTGTGATATGGGCGATTCAAAGTTTGTACCCAAGTATGAACAAGTATGGAAAAAACAGGGTAAGGTACCAAGTACCATGAATAACTTCGGCTGTAGATGGCCTAGCGAGGCAAACCGCATATCGTTGGAAAGGTATTGGGGAGACCTATCTACCCTGAAAGTTTCATGAGGCTGAGTTGAAAGACCACGGAGATATTAGGTGATGATGGTCCAATTCGGGGACCAAGTCGCAGGAAATGGCACTTGACCAAAATCACGCTTGGAAGGTGAATACCGGCTTACCGGTAAGAGATAGCGACTTGGCGTAGAATATTCATAAGTTGGGCGTGTAAAGACGCAACTTTCATTATATGGGGGCAACCCGGTCAGGGTGCTCCAAGTCGGTCGTTTGGTCGGTTTATGGTTTGGGCCGACCACGTGGTGTACCAAGTTGAGGTACCTTTCATGAATTATAACTCGGTCAGTTTGCCACCGAGCGACAAGCTGCGGTGTGTTTTGGAATGGTCTTGAGTGGGACTATCAAGCAAAAATACAAACAGAATATCAGCTTGTCCATGGCCGAAGCTATTAGTGAAACATATAGCAAAATGGGTCCGAAAACGAATGAAATGGGACTTGGACCAAGAATAACGGCAAGTTACAGAAGAGATAGCAAGTTGGCGTAGAACAATTATATTTAGTGCATGGTATGACCAAGAAAAAAGTATATGGGGCAAAGGTGCTAGCTGGCCTCCAAAGTGGAGATATGGGCGATCCAAAGTTTGTACCCAAGTACGAACAAGTATGGAAAAAACAGGGTAAGGTACCAAGTACCATTAATAACTTCGGCTGTAGATGGCCGAGCGAGGCAAACGGCTCACCGTTGGAAAGGTCTTGGGGAGACCTATCTACCCTGAAAGTTTTATGAGGCTGAGTTGAAAGACCACGAAGATATTAGGTGATGATGGTCGTATTCGGGGACCAAGTCGCAGGAAATGGCACTTGACCAAAATCCCCCTTGGAAGGTGAATACCGGCTTACCGGTAAGAGATAGCGACTTGGCGTAGAATATTCATAAGTTGGGCGTGTAGAGACGCAACTTTCATTATATGGGGCCAACCCGGTCAGGGTGCTCCAAGTCGGTCGTTTGGTCGGTTTATGGTTTGGGCCGACCACGTGGTGTACCAAGTTGAGGTACCTTTCATGAATTATAACTCGGTCAGTTTGCCACCGAGCGACAAGCTGCGGTGTGTTTTGGAATGGTCTTGAGTGGGACTATCAAGCAAAAATACAAACAGAATATCAGCTTGTCCATGGCCGAAGCTATTAGTGAAACATATAGCAAAATGGGTCCGAAAACGAATGAAATGGGACTTGGACCAAGAATAACGGCAAGTTACAGAAGAGATAGCAAGTTGGCGTAGAACAATTATATTTAGTGCATGGTATGACCAAGAAAAAAGTATATGGGGCAAAGGTGCTGGCTGGCCTCCAAAGTGGAGATATGGGCGATACAAAGTTTGTACCCAAGTATGGCAAAAACTGGTAGAGGTACCTTTCATGAATTACTGCTCAGGCTGTATGGCACTTAGCGGGACGCTTGGCTCTGGTATGGAATAGTCTTGAGTGGGACTATCAAGGAAAAATACGAACAAAAAATCACCATGTCCACGGACGAAGGTATTAGCGAAACTTAGAGCGAAATTGCGACCAAGTCGCTGGAAATGGCCCTTGGACCAAGTATACCGTCAAGGCGGTACGAGATAGCGAGTTGACGTGGAATATTTATAAGTTTGCCTCCACGAGACGAAAGTTTAGTTATATGGGGCCAACCCGCTCAGGGTTGTCCAAGTCGGTCATATGGCTGATCGAAATTTTCGACCAAGTACTGAGAAAACAGGGTAAGGTACCGTGTACCTCGAATAACTTCGGCTGTAGATGTCCGAGCGAGGCAAACGGCATAGCGTTGGAAAGGTCTTGAGGTGCTCTAGGCACCCTGAAAGTATGAGAAAGCTATCTGGAAAACTCGTGGAGATATTAGAGAAACATTGGGCCCAAAAGATACCAAGTCGCAGGAAATGGGCCCTCCAAGAACACCCTAAAATCCCAATTACGGCTAAGTTGCAGGCCAGCTAGCGAAGTGAAATGTTCTAGGCATAACTAGAACACGTTAATGCGCAACTTTTTTAATCAGAACTTTTTTCGATATCTGGCCCCCAAAGGGGGGATATGGGCGATCAAAGGATTTTTCCAAGTTTCGGTACTTTTTACGGTATCGCTCATAGCTCCGGCTGTATGCAAGCAAATGACAATCTAAGACATGATTTGGAAAGGTATTGAGCAGTACTAACTTACGTTAGAACACAGCGAAGCGCTATCGGTTCATGGCAAGGCCGATATAAGCAGTCAAAGATGAAAAATGTTGACAAAATGAACAAAAATTACCTTGGTACGCGAATAGCGGCCAGGGATGAAGAGGTACGAAGGTGGTGTAGAAGAATTATAATTAGGGCTTGGTACGCTCTAAAAGTTTGCCGAAGACCGCAAAGCGCTCAGACCCATAGAAAGTGGCCATTTGGGCCGAACAGTGCGTGCAAAGAGGTGAAAATGCAAAAATTGCACTTTGGGGGGCGATTTGCGGGGGGAAGGAGGGGTCGGAGGGCAAAGTGTCTCTTGACCAAAAAGTCTTATCTCGTCGAGATCTACAACATTGCCGAAGACCGCAAAGCGCTAGCTCGCAATCGAAAAATCAAGAATTTGAAAATTTTCTAAGTCTTGGGCTCCCTAAGGAAAAGTTTCAAAAATCACGTTTGTCCTCAATTTTGAAGGGGAAGGAGTCGGTTCCGGGGCATGGTGTCTTCGGCAAAAAGTCTTATCTTTTTGCGTACTTTCGACTAGTTCAATAAAAATTTTTGACCCAAAATTTGTTCGGCGGACCCCTAGGTCGAAAAACCCGAAAAAATCCCAAAAAAGTCGAAAATGTCGAAAAATGAGAAAACCTCATATTCGGACTCTACACGAGCCCCAGATATTGAAAAGTGAAATCCGCGGTCGATTTGGAACAAAAAATTGACCTAGGCAAAGTTGTATGGAGGTAGGGACCCCTGAGAAAAAAGTTTGGTCCCGAGGCTCCTTGGACCACCAAGTCCCTAGGTCGGACCAAAATCGGAAAAAATCCGACCGAAGTCGAAAGTGTCGAAAATTTTAAAAAACCCCTTTTGGGGCCCTATGGCCTCCCTAGATAATGAAAAGTGAGGTCCGCGGCCGATCCGGAAGAAAAACTTGACCTAGGCAAACTTGTATGACGGTGGGGACCCAAAAAAATTTCGATGAGTGTAGTTTAGACAGGCCGGAAAATGTATCGGTGGTCCGTATCAAGGGACGTCTTTTAGTTCCATGGGGTGGTGGTCGTCGAACAAAGTCGCCTAGGTCGACCACCAGAAAGACCAGTCGTGTTGTAATGGATGTTTTGACCACTTTACTAGGGAAACCTAGTAGGTCGAAGCAAATTTGGGGTTCGAGATGAGTTGGTGAAAGTTGGTCCAACCTAGGTGTGCTTGGTGGAGGTTGACCATGAAAGTAGAGCATGATAGGAATGACCATAACTTTGGTTCTAGATGTCGGATCGGTACACTTGAGGCAGTTTTGGAAAGGTGAAGGCCTGCTCTAGCTATGTTTCCTACCAAGCTGAGCGCCTACTAGTGACCCGGAGGAGGTATTAAGGGTCAAAGGCAAAAAGGGGTACCCTAAAGTGCATGTGACCAAGAAAATGGGAAAAACGGTATCGCCTATAGCTCAGGCTGTATGGCTCGGATCGGAAAGCTTGGATATGCGTTGGAAAGGTCTTGACGAGCGCTAGCTATGTGTCCTACCAAGCGAAGCGCTAGGTGTTGAGCAAGTCGGTCATATTAGAGGGCAAAGGTAAAAAATGGTGGTTTAGAGGCGAAAATTCACCTTATGATCGAAAATAGCGGGCGAACGATAAGAGCTACGAACACGGCGTAGAACAATCATAAGTACGTTACCACAAGACCTAACTTTGGCCAATATAGAGCGAGAAGATCGGAGGTACCCATCAGGGTGATATGGCTGGTTCAAAGTTGGACCAAAACGAGACTTGAGAAATGGGTTGAAACACGGTATCGCGAATAACTCAGGCTGTATGGAACGGATCGACAAGCTAAGATCAGTGTTGGAAAGGTCGAACCGAGCGCTAACTATAATCCCAAACAACCGAAGCGCTAAGTGTTGAGCAAAACTGAGTTATTAAGCGACAAAGTGGAAAAATAATACCAAAATTTCCAAAAATCACACAAGACCAAGAATACCGAGCAGGCGGTAAGAGATAGCGGGTTGACGTAGAATACTTATAAGTTTGCCTCTACGAGACCTAAAAGTCGTCCATAGACAGCGAGAAGATCGGACCACTCTGGAAGGGTGATACGAGTGGTCAAAAATTAGCAAAAATGAAACATGGCTAAAATGGATTTGACTTGTGCACCATGTAGCTCCGGCTGTATGGCATGGATTGTAAAGCTAGGATATGTTTTGGAAAGGTAACACCCAGCGCTAGATACGACTAGAAGAAAGCAAAGCGCTAACTAGCATGATTTGGAAGTTATTAAGCGTCAAAGTCGAAAAATGTTACCAAAATTGAAACTCGAGTACATTGGGCCAAAAAGTACAAGTTGTGAAATTTGGACTTACGAGTAAAATACCGAGCAGGCGGTAAGAGATAGAGACTTGGTGTAGAACAATTATAAGTTGGGCATGTTATAACCTAAATTTGGCCCGAACATAGTGTCGAGATCGGTGGTACCCAAAAGGGTGGTACAGGTGTTAGATGGTTTTCCCAGAGCATAAGCTCCACATGATATGGAAAACGGGAAACATCATAACTTCGGCTGTATGGCATGGAATGGAACGAACAAGTTATCGATGGAAAGAGAAAAGGTAGCGCTAACTATAATTCCTACCAAGCAAAGCGCTAGCATGTGACCGTTCAGGTGTTATTGTGAGTCAAAGTCAGAAATTGTTACCACGAGAGGCGAAAATCCGACTAAGTCCAAAAATACCGGGCTGGCGGTAAGAGATACGGCTTGGCCGTAGAACATTTATAAGTTGGCCAAGACAAGACCTAAGTTTCGTCCATAGACGACAAGAAGATCGAAGATACCTGAAGGTGAGATATGGGCATCCCAAAGTGGGCCTTTGAAAAAGTGACAAACTTCCCTTATAACAGCATACACCAAATATCTCTGGCTCTATGGCACCGAATAAGAAGTTGAGCTCAGCGATAGAAAGGTGATAGTCAGCGCTAAATATCATTGGAACAGAGTGAAGCGCTAAAGGGAAAGGATCTTGGTGATATAAGGTGACAAAGTCGAGAAAAGTTGCCTCAAAATCATGAAAAATGTGAAAAAATGGCTAAGTCCCGGGTGCCTTAAGGGCAGGTTGATCGAATGTACCGAGCTGGCGGTACGAGATAGAGACTTGGTGTAGAACAATTATATGTTTGGCATGGCAAGACCTACATTTGGCCAATACAAAGAGAGAAGATCAAAGAAACCCGTAAGGGTGATATTGGTGTCCACAGGTAAAAAGCACTAAGTCTTGGGAAACTTATATGAAGAAAAAGGACCCTGATGGGCCATATGGAATTGATCGAAAAATCGGCTAAGTCCCAAAATGGGGATGTCAGAACTACACTCATATGTTACCACATGAAGCAAGGCAAACTTATATGAAGCAAAGGACCCTGATGGGTCATATGGTATTTTACGAAAAATCGGCTAAGTCCCAAAATGGGGATGTCAGAACTACACTCAAATGTTACCACACCAAGCAAGGCAAACTTATATGAAGGAAAGGACCCATATGGGTCATATGGTATTTTACGAAAAATCGGCTAAGTCCCAAAATGGGGATGTCAGAACTACACTCATGTGTTACCACACCAAGCAAGGCAAACTTATATGAAGCAAAGGACCCTGATGGGTCATATGGTATTTTACGAAAAATCGGCTAAGTCCCAAAATGGGGATGTCAGAACTACACTCAAATGTTACCACATCAAGCAAGGCAAACTTGTATGAAGGAAAGGACCCTGATGGGTCATATGGTATTTTACGAAAAATCGGCTAAGTCCCAAAATGGGGATGTCAGAACTACACTTAAAAGTTACCACACCAAGCAAGGCAAACTTATATGAAGCAAAGGACCCTGATGGGTCATATGGTATTTTACGAAAAATCGGCTAAGTCCCAAAATGGGGATGTCAGAACTACACTCAAATGTTACCACACCAAGCAAGGCAAACTTATATGAAGCAAAGGACCCTGATGGGTCATATGGTATTGGTCGAAAAATCGGCTAAGTCCCAAAATGGGGATGTCAGAACTACACTCAAATGTTACCACACCAAGCAAGGCAAACTACCTAGGTGAACCCTAGCAAGAAACACGGACCAAGACAGGTGGCCTAAGTTACGAGTACAAGTGACCTAGGGAAAGTTGTATGACGGTGAGGACCCTGAAAAATCTGGTTAGTGTAATTCAGACAGGGTAGGTTTTTGGGTCGGCTGAACCCCCTTATTTCGGGTTTTGGCCTACTCAAGAAGCTACACCTAGGCGAACTGCCTAGGGTGCAAGTGTGAAGACCAATCGAATAGTAAGACAAGTTTCGACCGATCGCCCTAGGCAAGCTTGTATGAAGAAAGAGACCCTATGGGTCATAAGGAAATATATGAAAAATCGGCTAAGTCCCAAAATGGGGATGTCAGAACTACACTAAAAAGTTACCACACCAAGCAAGGCAAACTTATATGAAGCAAAGGACCCTGATGGGTCATATGGTATTTTACGAAAAATCGGCTAAGTCCCAAAATGGGGATGTCAGAACTACACTAAAAAGTTACCACACCAAGCAAGGCAAACTTATATGAAGCAAAGGACCCTGATGGGTCATATGGTATTTTACGAAAAATCGGCTAAGTCCCAAAATGGGGATGTCAGAACTACACTCAAATGTTACCACATCAAGCAAGGCAAACTTGTATGAAGGAAAGGACCCTGATGGGTCATATGGTATTTTACGAAAAATCGGCTAAGTCCCAAAATGGGGATGTCAGATCTACACTCAAATGTTACCACACCAAGCAAGGCAAACTTATATGAAGCAAAGGACCCTGATGGGTCATATGGTATTGATCGAAAAATCGGCTAAGTCCCAAAATGGGGATGTCAGAACTACACTCAAATGTTACCACACCAAGCAAGGCAAACTTATATGAAGGCAAGGACCCTGATGGGTCATATGGTATTTTACGAAAAATCGGCTAAGTCCCAAAATGGGGATGTCAGAACTACACTCAAATGTTACCACACCAAGCAAGGCAAACTTATATGAAGCAAAGGACCCTGATGGGTCATATGGTATTTTACGAAAAATCGGCTAAGTCCCAAAATGGGGATGTCAGAACTACACTCAAATGTTACCACACCAAGCAAGGCAAACTTATATGAAGGAAAGGACCCATATGGGTCATATGGTATTTTACGAAAAATCGGCTAAGTCCCAAAATGGGGATGTCAGAACTACACTCATGTGTTACCACACCAAGCAAGGCAAACTTATATGAAGCAAAGGACCCTGATGGGTCATATGGTATTTTACGAAAAATCGGCTAAGTCCCAAAATGGGGATGTCAGAACTACACTCAAATGTTACCACATCAAGCAAGGCAAACTTGTATGAAGGAAAGGACCCTGATGGGTCATATGGTATTTTACGAAAAATCGGCTAAGTCCCAAAATGGGGATGTCAGAACTACACTCAAATGTTACCACACCAAGCAAGGCAAACTTATATGAAGCAAAGGACCCTGATGGGTCATATGGTATTTTACGAAAAATCGGCTAAGTCCCAAAATGGGGATGTCAGAACTACACTCAAATGTTACCACACCAAGCAAGGCAAACTTATATGAAGCAAAGGACCCTGATGGGTCATATGGTATTGGTCGAAAAATCGGCTAAGTCCCAAAATGGGGATGTCAGAACTACACTCAAATGTTACCACACCAAGCAAGGCAAACTACCTAGGTGAACCCTAGCAAGAAACACGGACCAAGACAGGTGGCCTAAGTTACGAGTACAAGTGACCTAGGGAAAGTTGTATGACGGTGAGGACCCTGAAAAATCTGGTTAGTGTAATTCAGACAGGGTAGGTTTTTGGGTCGGCTGAACCCCCTTATTTCGGGTTTTGGCCTACTCAAGAAGCTACACCTAGGCGAACTGCCTAGGGTGCAAGTGTGAAGACCAATCGAATAGTAAGACAAGTTTCGACCGATCGCCCTAGGCAAGCTTGTATGAAGAAAGAGACCCTATGGGTCATAAGGAAATATATGAAAAATCGGCTAAGTCCCAAAATGGGGATGTCAGAACTACACTAAAAAGTTACCACACCAAGCAAGGCAAACTTATATGAAGCAAAGGACCCTGATGGGTCATATGGTATTTTACGAAAAATCGGCTAAGTCCCAAAATGGGGATGTCAGAACTACACTAAAAAGTTACCACACCAAGCAAGGCAAACTTATATGAAGCAAAGGACCCTGATGGGTCATATGGTATTTTACGAAAAATCGGCTAAGTCCCAAAATGGGGATGTCAGAACTACACTCAAATGTTACCACATCAAGCAAGGCAAACTTGTATGAAGGAAAGGACCCTGATGGGTCATATGGTATTTTACGAAAAATCGGCTAAGTCCCAAAATGGGGATGTCAGATCTACACTCAAATGTTACCACACCAAGCAAGGCAAACTTATATGAAGCAAAGGACCCTGATGGGTCATATGGTATTGATCGAAAAATCGGCTAAGTCCCAAAATGGGGATGTCAGAACTACACTCAAATGTTACCACACCAAGCAAGGCAAACTTATATGAAGGCAAGGACCCTGATGGGTCATATGGTATTTTACGAAAAATCGGCTAAGTCCCAAAATGGGGATGTCAGAACTACACTCAAATGTTACCACACCAAGCAAGGCAAACTTATATGAAGCAAAGGACCCTGATGGGTCATATGGTATTTTACGAAAAATCGGCTAAGTCCCAAAATGGGGATGTCAGAACTACACTCAAATGTTACCACACCAAGCAAGGCAAACTTATATGAAGGAAAGGACCCATATGGGTCATATGGTATTTTACGAAAAATCGGCTAAGTCCCAAAATGGGGATGTCAGAACTACACTCATGTGTTACCACACCAAGCAAGGCAAACTTATATGAAGCAAAGGACCCTGATGGGTCATATGGTATTTTACGAAAAATCGGCTAAGTCCCAAAATGGGGATGTCAGAACTACACTCAAATGTTACCACATCAAGCAAGGCAAACTTGTATGAAGGAAAGGACCCTGATGGGTCATATGGTATTTTACGAAAAATCGGCTAAGTCCCAAAATGGGGATGTCAGAACTACACTCAAATGTTACCACACCAAGCAAGGCAAACTTATATGAAGCAAAGGACCCTGATGGGTCATATGGTATTTTACGAAAAATCGGCTAAGTCCCAAAATGATGATGTCAGAACTACACTCAAATGTTACCACACCAAGCAAGGCAAACTTATATGAAGCAAAGGACCCTGATGGGTCATATGGTATTGATCGAAAAATCGGCTAAGTCCCAAAATGGGGATGTCAGAACTACACTCAAATGTTACCACACCAAGCAAGGCAAACTTATATGAAGCAAAGGACCCTGATGGGTCATATGGTATTTTACGAAAAATCGGCTAAGTCCCAAAATGGGGATGTCAGAACTACACTCAAATGTTACCACACCAAGCAAGGCAAACTTATATGAAGCAAAGGACCCTGATGGGTCATATGGTATTGATTGAAAAATCGGCTAAGTCCCAAAATGGGGATGTCAGAACTACACCCAAATGTTACCACACCAAGCAAGGCAAACTTATATGAAGGCAAGGACCCTGATGGGTCATATGGTATTTTACGAAAAATCGGCTAAGTCCCAAAATGGGGATGTCAGAACTACACTCAAATGTTACCACACCAAGCAAGGCAAACTTATATGAAGGCAAGGACCCTGATGGGTCATATGGTATTTTACGAAAAATCGGCTAAGTCCCAAAATGGGGATGTCAGAACTACACTCAAATGTTACCACACCAAGCAAGGCAAACTTATATGAAGCAAAGGACCCTGATGGGTCATATGGTATTGATTGAAAAATCGGCTAAGTCCCAAAATGGGGATGTCAGAACTACACCCAAATGTTACCACACCAAGCAAGGCAAACTTATATGAAGCAAAGGACCCATATGGGTCATATGGTATTTTACGAAAAATCGGCTAAGTCCCAAAATGATGATGTCAGAACTACACTCAAATGTTACCATACCAAGCAAGGCAAACTTATATGAAGGAAAGGACCCATATGGGTCATATGGTATTTTACGAAAAATCGGCTAAGTCCCAAAATGAGGATGTCAGAACTACACTAAAAAGTTACCACACCAGGCAAGGCAAAGTACCTAGGTGAACCCTAGGAAGAAACACGGACCAAGTCAGATGGCCTAAGACAATAGAACAAGTGACCTAGGCAAAGTTGTATGGCGCTGAGGACCCTGAAAAATCTGGTTAGTGTAGTTTAGACAGGGTAGGTTTTTGGGTCGGCCGAACCCCCTTATTTTGGGTTTTGGCCTCATCAAGAAGCTACACCTAGGCAAACTGCCTAGGGTGAAAGTGCGAAGACCAATCGAATAGTAAGACAAGTTTTGACCGATCGCCCTAGGCAAGCTTGTATGAAGAAAGGGACCCTATGGGTCATATGGAAATACATGAAAAATCGGCTAAGTCCCAAAATTGGGATGTCTGAACTACACTAAAAAGTTACCACATCAAGCAAGGCAAAGTACCTAGGTGAACCCTAGCAAGAAACACGGACCAAGTCAGATGGCCTAAGTCAAGAGAACAAGTGACCTAGGCAAAGTTGTATGACGGTGAGGACCCTGAAAAATCTGGTTAGTGTAGTTTAGACAGGGGAGGTTTTTGGGTCGGCTGAACCTCCTTATTTTGGGTTTTGACCTCCTCAAGAAGCTACACCTAGGCAAACTGCCTAGGGTGAAAGTGCGAAGACCAATCGAATAGTAAGACAAGTTTTGACCGATCGCCCTAGGCAAGCTTGTATGAAGAAAGGGACCCTATGGGTCATATGGAAATACATGAAAAATCGGCTAAGTCCCAAAATTGGGATGTCTGAACTACACTAAAAAGTTACCACAGCAAGCAAGGCAAAGTACCTAGGTGAACCCTAGGAAGAAACACGGACCAAGTCAGATGGCCTAAGTCAAGAGTACAAGTGACCTAGGCAAAGTTGTATGGCGCTGAGGACCCTGAAAAATCGGGTTAGTGTAGTTCAGACAGGGGAGGTTTCTGGGTTGGCTGAACCTCCTTATTTCGGGTTTTGGCCTCCTCAAGAAGACAGACCTAGGCAAACTGCCTAGGGTGAAAGTGCGAAGACCAATCGAATAGTAAGACAAGTTTTGACCGATCGCCCTAGGCAAGCTTGTATGAAGAAAGGGACCCTTAGGGTCATATGGAAATTCATGAAAAATCGGCTAAGTCCCAAAATTGGGATGTCAGAACTACACTATAAAGTTACCACATCAAGCAAGGCAAAGTACCTAGGTGAACCCTAGGAAGAAACACGGACCAAGTCAGATGGCCTAAGTCAAGAGTATAAGTGACCTAGGCAAAGTTGTATGGCGCTGAGGACCCTGAAAAATCGGGTTAGTGTAGTTAAGACAGGGGAGGTTTCAGGGTCGGCTGGACCTCCTTATTTCGGGTTTTGGCCTCCTCAAGAAGACAGACCTAGGCGAATTGCCTAGGGTGAAACTGCGAAGACCAATCGAATAGTAAGACAAGTTTTGACCGATCGCCCTAGGCAAGCTTGTATGAAGAAAGGGACCCTTAGGGTCATATGGAAATTCATGAAAAATCGGCTAAGTCCCAAAATTGGGATGTCAGAACTACACTAAAAAGTTACCACATCAAGCAAGGCAAAGTACCTAGGTGAACCCTAGGAAGAAACACGGACCAAGTCAGATGGCCTAAGTCAAGAGTATAAGTGACCTAGGCAAAGTTGTATGGCGCTGAGGACCCTGAAAAATCGGGTTAGTGTAGTTAAGACAGGGGAGGTTTCAGGGTCGGCCGAACCTCCTTATTTCGGGTTTTGGCCTCCTCAAGAAGACAGACCTAGGCGAACTGCCTAGGGTGAAAGTGCGAAGACCAATCGAATAGTAAGACAAGTTTTGACCGATCGCCCTAGGCAAGCTTGTATGAAGAAAGGGACCCTATGGGTCATATGGAAATTCATGAAAAATCGGCTAAGTCCCAAAATTGGGATGTCAGAACTACACTATAAAGTTACCACATTAGCAAGGCAGACTTGTATGAAGAACGGGACCCTGGTGAAAGTAGCAAATATCCCAAACCGAACATGAATATTATACACACAAGAGTACGAACATAAAGGAACACGGACCAAGCGTGCCGAGAGAATCGGTACTATAGAGCCCTCGTGGTTCTACACAAAGACTTTATGTTAGGGGTTCAAGCCCCATAGTACTCAAACGGTGACAGTAGCAAATATCCCAAACCGAACATGAATATTATACACACAAGAGTACGAACATAAAGGAACACGGACCAAGCGTGCCGAGAGAATCGGTACTATAGAGCCCTCGTGGTTCTACACAAAGACTTTATGTTCGGGGTTCACACCCCAAATCGAACGTGGAATTTACTTTCTGATGGTCATGCGGTCGTCCAAAGGGGTCTAGTATCCTGGGATGACAAGCATCACGGGCACAGCTCGTATCAAAACAGTCGAAGAGGCCCGCGAAAGCTTGCTTTCCATGGCTATGCGATGCACAAATTGAGTTTACTCACCGTAGTATAAAACGAACGAACCGAACCTATCCGAGTAGGGATAATGGGCGCAGTAACATACTTCTGTGACCCAGCGAGAGTTGAACGAGGTGACATGAACTGTCAGTGGCTTATATCAGATGGGATACATACATGAGATTGCTTTCAAATCTACACTCGAAAACCTAACCAAGTAAAAGCGAACGTGGGGAGGATTCGAAACCGGTAACGAAATCTTAAGCTGGAAAGAGTCATCACTATGGATACATATTATGCGAAACCAATCAAGTGCTCATTACTGATCCAAAACCGAAGAGCACTAGTGAACACCTTAATCTCACCCTAGTTCACATCCAAGTGATCGACCACGTGTGTGAAGCAAAGACCAATCGAATTCCTGAATGAACCGAACACTATGAACAAATGGCCAAAAACGTTATAACTATCCAAACATACTACTATCTAGCGAAAGTCATCACGATGGAACCATACCATGATCTTTAACCTATAGCGCTCACCATATTCCTACCCAGAGTGCAAGTGAACAGATTGCCCACCCCTACCCAGTTCACAACCACGTGATCGACTAACATACCGAGGTTACCACAAGTCAAAGTTATACGTTTACAAGCGCAAGACCAATCGAAAACCCCGAAAGCAATCTCGACCCAAAATGTATTATCCGTGAGTGTAGTCGAGTCTCGTACTCGTCATCTGTAATCGTCGGATAGAATATCCAGTACACGGTTGTCTTTCCAAATGAAATCTACATACAGAACTCGCTCTTGGCAAATGGGTGGCAATGGCGCAATCAGGAGCGAGTTCCCGTCCGGGTGCCAAGTGATTGGCAAATGTCTGGGGGAAAGCAACCATATGTTGATTTGTCTGTTAGTGTACTGGGTGTTTGAGGTATGTAGTATCCACGCTTGGTTGGGTGTGTCAGAGGACCATGGATGCGTTCACAACCCCAATTGGGGTACATCGGGAATGATTTTGTGGAACCGATGTGCCCGGCACACACTAAGTTTTGTTGCAAGTTAATAGTGTGCCATGTCCGGGGGGGTTGTGATTAAACTCTGGTGAATTGCGTACTGTGGTGATTGGGGTATGAAAGCCCCGCAGTTGCAATGATCGGACGCGCCTAGCGTGTCCTTTAGTTGATGGTAGGGAAATGAAGGCCCTTGTCAGCTCACCTAAGTATTCATGGAAGTTTGGCATAAGGTCGCTGTGGTAGGGGTATGAAGGCCCCGTCAGCGCATGCACAATCGGGCGCACGAGCGCTTAGCGGAGTCGAATGCCGCTCAAGTGCCTGTCCGGTGCATCGGGTGTGTGTGATACGAGGGCAATGAGGTTCGCACGGGGGCTCGCCTCCCGTGTGCTACCGGACTTGACAACATATAGAACGTGGTGTTTGCTCCTCCGGGTGCAATGGGACAATGAACATTCGAAGGCAAAGTCGGAATTCTGGTTGATCCTACCAGTAATATACGCTCGTCTCAAAGGTTAAGCCATGCATGTCTAAGTACAAACAGATTTAATGTGAAACCGCATAAGGCTCAGTATAACAGCTATAATTTACGAGATCATCAACCTAGTTACTTGGATAACTGTGGAAAATCTAGAGCTAATACATGCAACATGCCAGGACCCTCGCGGGAACTGGTGCACTTATTAGTCAAACCAATCGCGGGTTCTCCGTGTCATTGAGTTGAAGTCTGGATAATGATGCTGATCGTATGGTCTCGCACCGACGACAGATCTCGCAAATATCTGCCCTATCAACTATGGATGGTAGTATAGAGGACTACCATGGTTGCAACGGGTAACGGGGAATCAGGGTTCGATTCCGGAGAGGGAGCCTGAGAAATGGCTACCACATCCAAGGAAGGCAGCAGGCGCGTAAATTACCCAATCCCGGGACGGGGAGGTAGTGACGAGAAATAACAATATGAAACTCTTTAATGATGTTTCATAATTGGAATGAGTAGAGCATAAATCCTTCTACGAGGATCAAGTGGAGGGCAAGTCTGGTGCCAGCAGCCGCGGTAATTCCAGCTCCACTAGCGTATATTAAAATTGTTGCGGTTAAAACGTTCGAAGTTGATACTTGTCCAACACAGTCCGGCTCCGCCGACCCGGTCAACCCGTGGTCGGTGGGCCAAGTCGGAATCTGGTTGCGACTCAATGGTGTGGTAGGGCACCAAGTCTGTGTCATGGTGTGCCCTTCAACGGGTGCAAGTGTAACATAGAGCTCGACCGCTCACGTTTACCTTGAACAAATTAGAGTGCTTAAAGCAGGGTGCCCAAACGCCCTAGAATAATCTTGCATGGAATAATGGAATACGACCTTGGTCTAATCTTTCATTGGTTTGTACTCAGACCGGAGGTAATGATTAACAGAAGTAGTTGGGGACACTAGTATTACGGCGCGAGAGGTGAAATTCGTAGACCGTCGTAAGACTAACTAAAGCGAAGGCATTTGTCAAGGATGCTTTCTTTAATCAAGAACGAAAGTTAGAGGATCGAAGGCGATTAGATACCGCCCTAGTTCTAACCGTAAACGATGCCAACTAGCAATTGGGAGACGCTACAACCAGGTGCTCTCAGTAGCTTCCGGGAAACCAAAGTCAGGTTCCGGGGGGAAGTATGGTTGCAAAGTTGAAACTTAAAGGAATTGACGGAAGGGCACCACAATGAAATGGAGCTTGCGGTTCAATTTGACTCAACACGGGAAAACTTACCAGGTCCGAACTTATGGAGGTGAGACAGATTAATAGCTCTTTCTCAAATTTAAGGGTAGTGGTGCATGGCCGTTCTTAGTTCGTGGATTGATTTGTCTGGTTAATTCCGATAACGAACGTGACTCACATATGCTAACTAGAACGCAGTCAGCGTTAATGCGTCGATGCCGATTGGAACGGGTTAGGACCTTTCGGTGGAGTATGACCTGACACCTTCGCTGTTCGTGTGCGCAAGTGCACTTACGGTACGCTGCTTAGCAGGACAATTTGTGTTTAGCAAAATGAGATCGAGCGATAACAGGTCCGTGATGCCCTTAGATGTTCTGGGCTACACGCGTGCTACAATGTGGGTAGCAGCGTGTCTCCTATTCCGAGAGGAACGGGAAATCACTCAAATACTCACTTAGTAGGGATTATGGATTGCAATGGTCCATATGAACTCGGAACTTCTAGTAAGTGCTGGTCATCAGCCAGCGTTGAATACGTCCCTGCCCTTTGTACACACCGCCCGTCGCTACTACCGATGGATTATTTAGTGAGGTCTTTGGAGATGATCGTTCGCTGGATCCTCGTGAACCGCGTCTGCTTTATCGAAGTTGACCGAACTTGATGATTTAGAGGAAGTAAAAGTCGTAACAAGGTTTCCGTAGGTGAACCTGCGGAAGGATCATTAGTGGCCAAGTGATCCTTCCAGAAGTCCGAGCCTGCGGGTTGAGACTTCGGCACAAGTTGCCATATGATAATTGACGAAACACTATAGAAGTCCGAACCTGCGGGTTGAGACTCATGACATGTATGTATAAGGCAACTTGTGCCTAAGTCTCAACCCGCAAGTTCGGACTTGTGTATTTGTTCGAAGTCATGTATAAGGCAACGTGTGCCTAAGTCTCAACTCGCAGGTTCGGACTTGTTAGTGTTTCGTCAACTTTCATATGGCAACTTGTGCCTAAGTCTCAACCCGCAGGTTCGGACTTGTGTATTTGTTCGAAGTCATGTATAAGGCAACTTGTGCCTAAGTCTCAACCCGCAGGTTCGGACTTGTGTATTTGTTCGAAGTCATGTATAAGGCAACGTGTGCCTAAGTCTCAACCCGCAGGTTCGGACTTCTATAGTGTTTCGTCAATTATCATATGGCAACTTGTGCCGAAGTCTCAACCCGCAGGTTCGGACTTCTATAGTGTTTCGTCAATTATCATATGGCAACTTGTGCCGAAGTCTCAACCCGCAGGTTCGGACTTCTGGAAGGATCACTTGGCCACTAATGATCCTTCCGCAGGTTCACCTACGGAAACCTTGTTACGACTTTTACTTCCTCTAAATCATCAAGTTCGGTCAACTTCGATAAAGCAGACGCGGTTCACGAGGATCCAGCGAACGATCATCTCCAAAGACCTCACTAAATAATCCATCGGTAGTAGCGACGGGCGGTGTGTACAAAGGGCAGGGACGTATTCAACGCTGGCTGATGACCAGCACTTACTAGAAGTTCCGAGTTCATATGGACCATTGCAATCCATAATCCCTACTAAGTGAGTATTTGAGTGATTTCCCGTTCCTCTCGGAATAGGAGACACGCTGCTACCCACATTGTAGCACGCGTGTAGCCCAGAACATCTAAGGGCATCACGGACCTGTTATCGCTCGATCTCATTTTGCTAAACACAAATTGTCCTGCTAAGCAGCGTACCGTAAGTGCACTTGCGCACACGAACAGCGAAGGTGTCAGGTCATACTCCACCGAAAGGTCCTAACCCGTTCCAATCGGCATCGACGCATTAACGCTGACTGCGTTCTAGTTAGCATATGTGAGTCACGTTCGTTATCGGAATTAACCAGACAAATCAATCCACGAACTAAGAACGGCCATGCACCACTACCCTTAAATTTGAGAAAGAGCTATTAATCTGTCTCACCTCCATAAGTTCGGACCTGGTAAGTTTTCCCGTGTTGAGTCAAATTGAACCGCAAGCTCCATTTCATTGTGGTGCCCTTCCGTCAATTCCTTTAAGTTTCAACTTTGCAACCATACTTCCCCCGGAACCTGACTTTGGTTTCCCGGAAGCTACTGAGAGCACCTGGTTGTAGCGTCTCCCAATTGCTAGTTGGCATCGTTTACGGTTAGAACTAGGGCGGTATCTAATCGCCTTCGATCCTCTAACTTTCGTTCTTGATTAAAGAAAGCATCCTTGACAAATGCCTTCGCTTTAGTTAGTCTTACGACGGTCTACGAATTTCACCTCTCGCGCCGTAATACTAGTGTCCCCAACTACTTCTGTTAATCATTACCTCCGGTCTGAGTACAAACCAATGAAAGATTAGACCAAGGTCGTATTCCATTATTCCATGCAAGATTATTCTAGGGCGTTTGGGCACCCTGCTTTAAGCACTCTAATTTGTTCAAGGTAAACGTGAGCGGTCGAGCTCTATGTTACACTTGCACCCGTTGAAGGGCACACCATGACACAGACTTGGTGCCCTACCACACCATTGAGTCGCAACCAGATTCCGACTTGGCCCACCGACCACGGGTTGACCGGGTCGGCGGAGCCGGACTGTGTTGGACAAGTATCAACTTCGAACGTTTTAACCGCAACAATTTTAATATACGCTAGTGGAGCTGGAATTACCGCGGCTGCTGGCACCAGACTTGCCCTCCACTTGATCCTCGTAGAAGGATTTATGCTCTACTCATTCCAATTATGAAACATCATTAAAGAGTTTCATATTGTTATTTCTCGTCACTACCTCCCCGTCCCGGGATTGGGTAATTTACGCGCCTGCTGCCTTCCTTGGATGTGGTAGCCATTTCTCAGGCTCCCTCTCCGGAATCGAACCCTGATTCCCCGTTACCCGTTGCAACCATGGTAGTCCTCTATACTACCATCCATAGTTGATAGGGCAGATATTTGCGAGATCTGTCGTCGGTGCGAGACCACGATCAGCATCATTATCCAGACTTCAACTCAATGACACGGAGAACCCGCGATTGGTTTGACTAATAAGTGCACCAGTTCCCGCGAGGGTCCTGGCATGTTGCATGTATTAGCTCTAGATTTTCCACAGTTATCCAAGTAACTAGGTTGATGATCTCGTAAATTATAGCTGTTATACTGAGCCTTATGCGGTTTCACATTAAATCTGTTTGTACTTAGACATGCATGGCTTAACCTTTGAGACGAGCGTATATTACTGGTAGGATCAACCAGAATTCCGACTTTGCGTTCGAATGTTCATTGTCCCATTGCACCCGGAGGAGCAAACACCACGTTCTATATGTTGTCAAGTCCGGTAGCACACGGGAGGCGAGCCCCCGCGCGAACCTCATTGCCCTCGTATCACACACACCCGATGCACCGGACAGGCACTTGAGCGGCATTCGACTCCGCTAAGCGCACGTGCGCCCGATTGTGCATGCGCTGACGGGGCCTTCATACCCCTACCACAGCGACCTTATGCCAAACTTCCATGAATACTTAGGTGAGCTGACAAGGGCCTTCATTTCCCTACCATCAACTAAAGGACACGCTAGGCGCGTCCGATCATTGCAACTGCGGGGCTTTCATACCCCAATCACCACAGTACGCAATTCACCAGAGTTTAATCACAACCCCCCCGGACATGGCACACTATTAACTTGCAACAAAACTTAGTGTGTGCCGGGCACATCGGTTCCACAAAATCATTCCCGATGTACCCCAATTGGGGTTGTGAACGCATCCATGGTCCTCTGACACACCCAACCAAGCGTGGATACTACATACCTCAAACACCCAGTACACTAACAGACAAATCAATATATGGTTGCTTTCCCCCAGACATTTGCCAATCACTTGGCACCCGGACGGGAACTCGCTCCTGATTGCGCCATTGCCACCCATTTGCCAAGAGCGAGTTCTGTATGTAGATTTCATTTGGAAAGACAACCGTGTACTGGATATTCTATCCGACGATTACAGATGACGAGTACGAGACTCGACTACACTCACGGATAATACATTTTGGGTCGAGATTGCTTTCGGGGTTTTCGATTGGTCTTGCGCTTGTAAACGTATAACTTTGACTTGTGGTAACCTCGGTATGTTAGTCGATCACGTGGTTGTGAACTGGGTAAGGGTGGGCAATCTGTTCACTTGCACTCTGGGTAGGAATATGGTGAGCGCTATAGGTTAAAGATCATGGTATGGTTCCATCGTGATGACTTTCGCTAGATAGTAGTATGTTTGGATAGTTATAACGTTTTTGGCCATTTGTTCATAGTGTTCGGTCCATTGAGGAATTCGGTTGGTCTTTGCTTCACACACGTGGTCGATCACTTGGATGTGAACTAGGGTGAGAATAAGGTGTTCACTAGTGCTCTTAGGTTTTGGATCAGTACTGAGCACTTGATTGGTTTCGCATAATATGTATCCATAGTGATGACTCTTTCCAGCTTAAGATTTCGTTACCAGTTTCGAATCCTCCCCACGTTCGCTTTTACTTGGTTAGGTTTTCGAGTGTAGATTTGAAAGCAATCTCATGTATGTATCCCATCTGATATAAGCCACTGACAGTTCATGTCACCTCGTTCAACTCTCGCTGGGTCACAGAAGTATGTTACTGCGCCCATTATCCCTACTCGGATAGGTTCGGTTCGTTCGTTTTATACTACGGTGAGTAAACTCAATTTGTGCATCGCATAGCCATGGAAAGCAAGCTTTCGCGGGCCTCTTCGACTGTTTTGATACGAGCTGTCATATGTTATGTATATGTTATCTCCCATCTTAATACAGCATCCCTACTTAAAGCCATCTCGGACTTAGTCGATTTTTCATAAATTCTCAGAAAAACATATGTTAGGATGCTGCGAGTTGAATGGGATGCTGCATGGAGATGAATCTTGATCTTCTTCATCTCCCATCTTAATACAGCATCCCTGCTTAAAGGCATCTCGGACTTAGTCGATTTTTCATAAATTCTAAGAAATTCATATGTTAGGATGCTGCGAGATGAATGGGATGCTGCATGGAGATGAATCTTGATCTTCTTCATCTCCCATCTTAATACAGCATCCCTACTTAAAGGCATCTCGGACTTAGTCGATTTTTCATAAATTCTAAGAAAAACATATGTTAGGATGCTGCGAGATGAATGGGATGCTGCATGGAGATGAATCTTGATCTTATTCATCTCCCATCTTAATACAGCATCCCTACTTAAAGGCATCTCGGACTAAGTCGATTTTTCATAAATTCTAAGAAAAACATATGTTAGGATGCTGCGAGAGGAATGAGATGCTGCATGGAGATAAATCTTGATCTTCTTCATCTCCCATCTCAATACAGCATCCCTTCTTAAAGGCATCTCGGACTTAGTCGATTTTTCATAAATTCTAAGAAAAACATATGTTAGGATGCTGCGAGATGAATGGGATGCTGCATTGAGATGAATCTTGATCTTATTCATCTCCCATCTTAATACAGCATCCCTTCTTAAAGGCATCTCGGACTTAGTCGATTTTTCATAAATTCTAAGAAAAACATATGTTAGGATGCTGCAAGATGAATGGGATGCTGCATGGAGATGAATCTTGATCTTCTACATCTCCCATCTTAATACAGCATCCCTACTTAAAGGCATCTCGGACTTAGTCGATTTTTCATAAATTCTATGAAATACATATGTTACGATGCTGCGAGATGAATGGGATGCTGCATGGAGATGAATCTTGATCTTCTTCATCTCCTGTCTTAATACAGCCTCCCTACTTAAAGGCATCTCGGACTTAGTCGATTTTTCATAAATTCTAAGAAAAACATATGTTAGGATGCTGCGAGATGAATGGGATGCTGCATGGAGATGAATCTTGATCTTCTTCATCTCCCATCTTAATACAGCATCCCTACTTAAATGCATCTCGGACTTAGTCGATTTTTCATAAATTCTAAGAAAAACATATGTTAGGATGCTGCGAGATGAATGGGATGCTGCATGGAGATGAATCTTGATCTTCTTCATCTCCCATCTTAATACAGCATCCCTACTTAAAGGCATCTCGGACTTAGTCGATTTTTCATAAATTCTAAGAAATTCATATGTTAGGATGCTGGGAGATGAATGGGATGCTGCATGGAGATGAATCTTGATCTTCTTCATCTCCCATCTTAATACAGCATCCCTACTTAAAGGCATCTCGGACTTAGTCGATTTTTCATAAATTCATAGAAATTCATATGTTAGGATGCTTAGATATGAATGAGATGCTGCATGGAGATGAATCTTGATCTTCTTCATCTCCCATCTTAATACAGCATCCCTACTTAAAGGCATCTCGGACTTAGTCGATTTTTCATAAATTCTAAGAAAAACATATGTTAGGATGCTGCGAGATGAATGGGATGCTGCATGGAGATGAATCTTGATCTTCTTCATCTCCCATCTCAATACAGCATCCGTACTTAAAGGCATCTCGGACTTAGTCGATTTTTCATAAATTCTAAGAAATTCATATGTTAGGATGCTGCGAGATGAATGAGATGCTGCATGGAGATGAATCTTGATCTTCTTCATCTCCCATCTTAATACAGCATCCCTACTTAAAGGCATCTCGGACTTAGTCGATTTTTCATAAATTCTAAGAAATTCATATGATAGGATGCTTCGAGATGAATGGGATGCTGCATGGAGATGAATCTTGATCTTCTTCATCTCCCATCTTGATACAGCATCCCTACTTAAAGGCATCTCGGACTTAGTCGATTTTTCATAAATTCTAAGAAATTCATATGATAGGATGCTGGGAGATGAATAAGATGCTGCATAGAGATGAATCTTGATCTTCTTCATCTCCCATCTCAATACAGCATCCCTACTTAAAGGCATCTCGGACTTAGTCGATTTTTCATAAATTCTGAGAAAAACATATGTAAGGATGCTGCGAGATGAATGGGATGCTGCATGGAGATGAATCTTGATCTTCTACATCTCCCATCTTAATACAGCATCCCTACTTAAAGGCATCTCGGACTTAGTCGATTTTTCATAAATTCTAAGAAATTCATATGTTAGGATGCTGCGAGATGAATGGGATGCTGCATGGAGATGAATCTTGATCTTCTTCATCTCCCATCTCAATACAGCATCCCTACTAAAAGGCATCTCGGACTTAGTCGATTTTTTATAAATTCCAAGAAAAACATATGTTAGGATGCTGCGAGATGAATGGGATGCTGCATGGAGATGAACCTTGATCTTCTTCATCTCCCATCTTAACACAGCATTCCTACTTAAAGGCATCTCGGACTTAGTCGATTTTTCATAAACCCTAAGAAAAACATATGTTAGGATGCTGCGAGATGAATGGGATGCTGCATGGAGATGAATCTTGATCTTCTTCATCTCCCATCTCAATACAGCATCCCTACTTAAAGGCATCTCGGACTAAGTCGATTTTTCATAAATTCTAAGAAAAACATATGTAAGGATGCTGCGAGATGAATGGGATGCTGCATGGAGATGAATCTTGATCTTCTACATCTCCCATCGTAATACAGCATCCCTACTTAAAGGCATCTCGGACTTAGTCGATTTTTCATAAATTCTAAGAAAAACATATGTTGGGATGCTGCGAGATGAATGGGATGCTGCATGGAGATGAATCTTGATCTTCTTCATCTCCCATCTTAATACAGCATCCCTACTTAAAGGCATCTCGGACTTAGTCGATTTTTCATAAATTCCAAGAAAAACATATGTTTGGATGCTGCGAGATGAATGGGATGCTGCATGGAGATGAATCTTGATCTTCTCCATCTCCCATCTCAATACAGCATCCCTACTTAAAGGCATCTCGGACTTAGTTGATTTTTCATAAATTCTAAGAAAAACATATGTTAGGATGCTGGGAGATGTATGGGATGCTGCATGGAGATGAATCTTGATCTTCTTCATCTCCCATCTTAATACAGCATCCCTACTTAAAGGCATCTCGGACTTAGTCGATTTTTCATAAATTCTAAGAAAAACATATGTTAGGATGCTGGGAGATGAATGGGATGCTGCATGGAGATGAATCTTGATCTTCTTCATCTCCAATCTTAATACAGCATCCCTTCTTAAAGGCATCGCGGACTAAGTCGATTTTTCATAAGTTCTAATAAAAACATATGTTAGGATGCTGCGAGATGAATGGGATGCTGCATGGAGATGAATCTTGATCTTCTTCATCTCCCATCTTAATACAGCATCCCTACTTAAAGGCATCTCGGACTTAGTCGATTTTTCATAAATTCTAAGAAATTCATATGTTAGGATGCTGCGAGATGAATGGGATGCTGCATGGAGATGAATCTTGATCTCCTACATCTCCAATCTCAATACAGCATCCCTACTTAAAGGCATCTCTGACTTAGTCGATTTTTCATAAATTCTAAGAAAAACATATGTTAGGATGCTGCGAGATGAATGGTATGCTGCACTGAGATGAATCTTGATATTCTTCATCTCCCATCTCAATACAGCATCCCTGCTTAAAGGCATCTCGGACTTAGTCGATTTTTCATAAATTCTAAGAAAAACATATGTAAGGATGCTGCGAGATGAATGGTATGCTGCACTGAGATGAATCTTGATATTCTTCATCTCCCATCTTAATACAGCATCCCTGCTTAAAGGCATCTCGGACTTAGTCGATTTTTCATAAATTCTAAGAAAAACATATGTAAGGATGCTGCGAGATGAATGGGATGCTGCATGGAGATGAATCTTGATATTCTTCATCTCCCATCTTAATACAGCATCCCTGCTTAAAGGCATCTCGGACCTAGTCGATTTTTCATAAATTCTAAAAAAAACATATGTTAGGATGCTGCGAGATGAATGGGATGCTGCATGGAGATGAATCTTGATCTTCTTCATCTCCCATCTTAATACAGCATCCCTACTTAAAGGCATCTCGGACTTAGTCGATTTTTCATAAATTCTAAGAAAAACATATGTTTGGATGCTAAGAGATGAATGGGATGCTGCATGGAGATGAATCTTGATCTTCTTCATCTCCCGTCTTAATACAGCATCCCTACTTATTACGGACTTAGTCGATTTTTCATAAATTCTAAGAAAAACATATGTTAGGATGCTGGGAGATGAATGGGATGCTGCATGGAGATGTATCTTGATCTTCTTCATCTCCCATCTTAATACAGCATCCCTACTTAAAGGCATCTCGGACTTAGTCGATTTTTCATAAATTCTATGAAAAACATATGTTAGGATGCTGGGAGATGAATGGGATGCTGCATGGAGATGTATCTTGATCTTCTTCATCTCCTATCTTAATACAGCATCCCTACTTAAAGGCATCTCGGACTTAGTCGATTTTTCATAAATTCTATGAAAAACATATGTTAGGATGCTGGGAGATGAATGGGATGCTGCATGGAGATGTATCTTGATCTTCTTCATCTCCCATCTTAAAACAGCATCCCTACGTAAATGCATCTCGGACTTAGTCGATTTTTCATAAATTCATGGAAAAACATATGTTAGGATGCTGGGAGATGAATGGGATGCTGCATGGAGATGAATCTTGATCTTCTTCATCTCCCATCTTAATACAGCATCCCTACTTAAAGGCATCTCGGACTAAGTCGATTTTTCATAAAGTCTAAGAAAAACATATGTTAGGATGCTGCGAGATGAATGGGATGCTGCATTGAGATGAATCTTTATCTTCTTCATCTCCCGTCTTAATACAGCATCCCTACTTAAAGGCATCTCGGACTTAGTCGATTTTTCATAAATTCTAAGAAAAACATATGTTAGGATGCTGCGAGATGAATGGGATGCTGCATGGAGATGAATCTTGATCTTCTTCATCTCCCGTCTTAATACAGCATCCCTACTTAAAGGCATCTCGGACTTAGTCGATTTTTCATAAATTCTAAGAAAAACATATGTTAGGATGCTGCGAGATGAATGGGATGCTGCATTGAGATGAATCTTGATCTTCTTCATCTCCCATCTTAATACAGCATCCCTACTTAAAGGCATCTCGGACTTAGTCGACTTTTCATAAATTCATAGAAATTCATATGTTAGGATGCTGCGAGATGAATGGGATGCTGCATGGAGATGAATCTTGATCTTCTTCATCTCCCATCTTAATACAGCATCCCTACTTAAAGGCATCTCGGACTTAGTCGATTTTTCATAAATTCTAAGAAAAACATATGTTAGGATGCTGCGAGAAGAATGGGATGCTGCATGGAGATAAATCTTGATCTCTTACATCTACTTTCTCAATACAGCATCCCTACTTAAAGCCATCTCGGACTTAGTCGATTTTTCATAAATTCATAGAAATTCATATGTTAGGATGCTGCGAGATGAATGGGATGCTGCATGGAGATGAATCTTGATCTCCTTTATCTCCCATCTCAATACAGCATCCCTACTTAAAGGCATCTCGGACTTAGTCGATTTTTCATAAATTCTAAGAAAAACATATGTTAGGATGCTGCGAGATGAATGGGATGCTGCATTGAGATGAATCTTGATCTTCTTCATCTCCCATCTTAATACAGCATCCCTACTTAAAGGCATCTCGGACTTAGTCGATTTTTCATAAATTCTAAGAAAAACATATGTTCGGATGCTGCGAGATGAATGGGATGCTGCATTGAGATGAATCTTGATCTTCTTCATCTCCCATCTTAATACAGCATCCCTACTTAAAGGCATCTCGGACTTAGTCAATTTTTCATAAATTCTATGAAATACATATGTTACGATGCTGCGAGATGAATGGGATGCTGCATGGAGATGAATCTTGATCTCCTTCATCTCCCATCTTAATACAGCATCCCTGCTTAAGGGCATCTCGGACTAAGTCGATTTTTCATAAATTCTTAGAAAAAAAATATGTTTAGGATGCTGCGAGATGAATGGGATGCTGCATGGAGATGAATCTTGCTCTCCTACATCTCCCATCTCAATACAGCATCCCTACTTAAAGGCATCTCGGACTTAGTCGATTTTTCATAAATTCTAAGAAAAACATATGTTAGGATGCTGCGAGACGAATGGGATGCTGCATTGAGATGAATCTTGATCTCCTACATCTCCCATCTCAATACAGCATCCCTACTTAAAGACATCTCGGACTTAGTCGATTTTTCATAAATTCTAAGAAATTCATATGTAAGGATGCTGCGAGATGAATGGGATGCTGCATGGAGATGAATCTTGATCTCCTACATCTCCCATCTCAATACAGCATCCCTTATTAAAGGCATCTCGGACTTAGTCGATTTTTCATAAATTCTAAGAAATTCATATGTTAGGATGCTGCGAGATGAATGGGATGCTGCATGGAGATGAATCTTGATCTACTTCTTCTCCCATCTTAATACAGCATCCCTACTTAAAGGCATCTCGGACTTAGTCGATTTTTCATAAATTCTAAGAAATTCATATGTTAGGATGCTGCGAGATGAATGGGATGCTGCATGGAGATGAATCTTGATCTTCTACATCTCCCATCTTAATACAGCATCCCTACTTAAAGGCATCTCGGACTTAGTCGATTTTTCATAAATTCTATGAAAAACATATGTTAGGATGCTGGGAGATGAATGGGATGCTGCATGGAGATGTATCTTGATCTTCTTCATCTCCTATCTTAATACAGCATCCCTACTTAAAGGCATCTCGGACTTAGTCGATTTTTCATAAATTCTATGAAAAACATATGTTAGGATGCTGGGAGATGAATGGGATGCTGCATGGAGATGTATCTTGATCTTCTTCATCTCCCATCTTAAAACAGCATCCCTACGTAAAGGCATCTCGGACTTAGTCGATTTTTCATAAATTCATGGAAAAACATATGTTAGGATGCTGGGAGATGAATGGGATGCTGCATGGAGATGAATCTTGATCTTCTTCATCTCCCATCTTAATACAGCATCCCTACTTAAAGGCATCTCGGACTAAGTCGATTTTTCATAAAGTCTAAGAAAAACATATGTTAGGATGCTGCGAGATGAATGGGATGCTGCATTGAGATGAATCTTTATCTTCTTCATCTCCCGTCTTAATACAGCATCCCTACTTAAAGGCATCTCGGACTTAGTCGATTTTTCATAAATTCTAAGAAAAACATATGTTAGGATGCTGCGAGATGAATGGGATGCTGCATGGAGATGAATCTTGATCTTCTTCATCTCCCGTCTTAATACAGCATCCCTACTTAAAGGCATCCCGGACTTAGTCGATTTTTCATAAATTCTAAGAAAAACATATGTAAGGATGCTGGGAGATGAATGGGATGCTGCATGGAGATGAATCTTGATCTCCTACATCTCCCATCTTAATACAGCATCCCTACTTAAAGGCATCTCGGACTTAGTCGACTTTTCATAAATTCATAGAAATTCATATGTTAGGATGCTGCGAGATAATTGGGATGCTGCATGGAGATGAATCTTGATCTTCTTCATCTCCCATCTTAATACAGCATCCCTACTTAAAGGCATCTCGGACTTAGTCGATTTTTCATAAATTCTAAGAAAAACATATGTTAGGATGCTGCGAGAAGAATGGGATGCTGCATGGAGATAAATCTTGATCTCTTACATCTACTTTCTCAATACAGCATCCCTACTTAAAGCCATCTCGGACTTAGTCGATTTTTCATAAATTCATAGAAATTCATATGTTAGGATGCTGCGAGATGAATGGGATGCTGCATGGAGATGAATCTTGATCTCCTTTATCTCCCATCTCAATACAGCATCCCTACTTAAAGGCATCTCGGACTTAGTCGATTTTTCATAAATTCTAAGAAAAACATATGTTAGGATGCTGCGAGATGAATGGGATGCTGCATTGAGATGAATCTTGATCTTCTTCATCTCCCATCTTAATACAGCATCCCTACTTAAAGGCATCTCGGACTTAGTCGATTTTTCATAAATTCTAAGAAAAACATATGTTCGGATGCTGCGAGATGAATGGGATGCTGCATTGAGATGAATCTTGATCTTCTTCATCTCCCATCTTAATACAGCATCCCTACTTAAAGGCATCTCGGACTTAGTCAATTTTTCATAAATTCTATGAAATACATATGTTACGATGCTGCGAGATGAATGGGATGCTGCATGGAGATGAATCTTGATCTCCTTCATCTCCCATCTTAATACAGCATCCCTGCTTAAGGGCATCTCGGACTAAGTCGATTTTTCATAAATTCTTAGAAAAAAATATGTTAGGATGCTGCGAGATGAATGGGATGCTGCATGGAGATGAATCTTGATCTCCTACATCTCCCATCTCAATACAGCATCCCTACTTAAAGGCATCTCGGACTTAGTCGATTTTTCATAAATTCTAAGAAAAACATATGTTAGGATGCTGCGAGATGAATGGGATGCTGCATTGAGATGAATCTTGATCTCCTACATCTCCCATCTCAATACAGCATCCCTACTTAAAGACATCTCGGACTTAGTCGATTTTTCATAAATTCTAAGAAATTCATATGTAAGGATGCTGGGAGATGAATGGGATGCTGCATGGAGATGAATCTTGATCTTCTCCATCTCCCATCTTAATACAGCATCCCTACTTAAAGGCATCTCGGGCTTAATCGATTTTTCATAAATTCTAAGAAAAACATATGTTAGGATGCTGGGAGATGAATGGGATGCTGCATGGAGGTGAATGTTGATCTTCTTCATCTCCTATCTCAATACAGCATCCCTACTTAAAGCCATCTCGGACTAAGTCGATTTTTTATAATTTCGAGGAAAAACATATAATAGGATGCTGGGAGATGAATGGGATGCTGCATGGAGATGAATCTTGATCTTCTTCATCTCCCATCTCAATACAGCATCCCTACTTAAAGGCATCTCGGAATTAGTCGTTTTTTCATAAATTCTCAGAAATTCATATGTTAGGATGCTGCGAGATGAATGGGATGCTGCATGGAGATGAATCTTGATCTTCTTCACCTCCCATCTCAATACAGCATCCCTACTTAAAGGCATCTCGGACTTAGTCGATTTTCCATAAATTCTAAGAAAAACATATGTTAGGATGCTGGGAGATGAATGGGATGCTGCATGGAGATGAATCTTGATCTTCTTCATCTCCCATCTTAATACAGCATCCCTTCTTAAAGGCATCTCGGACTTAGTCGATTTTACATAAATTCTAAGAAATTCATATGTAAGGATGTTGCGAGATGAATGGGATGCTGCATGGAGATGAATCTTGATCTTCTTCATCTCCCATCTCAATACAGCATCCCTACTTAAAGGCATCTCGGACTTAGTCGATTTTTCATAAATTCTAAGAAATTCATATGTTAGGATGCTGCGAGATGAATGGGATGCTGCATGGAGATGAATCTTGATCTTCTTCATCTCCCATCTTAATACAGCATCCCTACTTAAAGGCATCTCGGACTTAGTCGATTTTTCATAAATTCTAAGAAAAACATATGTTAGGATGCTGCGAGATGAATGGGATGCTGCATGGAGATGAATCTTGATCTTATTCATCTCCCATCTTAATACAGCATCCCTACTTAAAGGCATCTCGGACTAAGTCGATTTTTCATAAATTCTAAGAAAAACATATGTTAGGATGCTGCGAGAGGAATGAGATGCTGCATGGAGATAAATCTTGATCTTCTTCATCTCCCATCTCAATACAGCATCCCTTCTTAAAGGCATCTCGGACTTAGTCGATTTTTCATAAATTCTAAGAAAAACATATGTTAGGATGCTGCGAGATGAATGGGATGCTGCATTGAGATGAATCTTGATCTTATTCATCTCCCATCTTAATACAGCATCCCTTCTTAAAGGCATCTCGGACTTAGTCGATTTTTCATAAATTCTAAGAAAAACATATGTTAGGATGCTGCAAGATGAATGGGATGCTGCATGGAGATGAATCTTGATCTTCTACATCTCCCATCTTAATACAGCATCCCTACTTAAAGGCATCTCGGACTTAGTCGATTTTTCATAAATTCTATGAAATACATATGTTACGATGCTGCGAGATGAATGGGATGCTGCATGGAGATGAATCTTGATCTTCTTCATCTCCTGTCTTAATACAGCCTCCCTACTTAAAGGCATCTCGGACTTAGTCGATTTTTCATAAATTCTAAGAAAAACATATGTTAGGATGCTGCGAGATGAATGGGATGCTGCATGGAGATGAATCTTGATCTTCTTCATCTCCCATCTTAATACAGCATCCCTACTTAAATGCATCTCGGACTTAGTCGATTTTTCATAAATTCTAAGAAAAACATATGTTAGGATGCTGCGAGATGAATGGGATGCTGCATGGAGATGAATCTTGATCTTCTTCATCTCCCATCTTAATACAGCATCCCTACTTAAAGGCATCTCGGACTTAGTCGATTTTTCATAAATTCTAAGAAATTCATATGTTAGGATGCTGGGAGATGAATGGGATGCTGCATGGAGATGAATCTTGATCTTCTTCATCTCCCATCTTAATACAGCATCCCTACTTAAAGGCATCTCGGACTTAGTCGATTTTTCATAATTCATAGAAATTCATATGTTAGGATGCTTAGATATGAATGAGATGCTGCATGGAGATGAATCTTGATCTTCTTCATCTCCCATCTTAATACAGCATCCCTACTTAAAGGCATCTCGGACTTAGTCGATTTTTCATAAATTCTAAGAAAAACATATGTTAGGATGCTGCGAGATGAATGGGATGCTGCATGGAGATGAATCTTGATCTTCTTCATCTCCCATCTCAATACAGCATCCCTACTTAAGGCATCTCGGACTTAGTCGATTTTTCATAAATTCTAAGAAATTCATATGTTAGGATGCTGCGAGATGAATGAGAATGCTGCATGGAGATGAATCTTGATCTTCTTCATCTCCCATCTTAATACAGCATCCCTACTTAAAGGCATCTCGGACTTAGTCGATTTTTCATAAATTCTAAGAAATTCATATGATAGGATGCTTCGAGATGAATGGGATGCTGCATGGAGATGAATCTTGATCTTCTTCATCTCCCATCTTGATACAGCATCCCTACTTAAAGGCATCTCGGACTTAGTCGATTTTTCATAAATTCTAAGAAATTCATATGATAGGATGCTGGGAGATGAATAAGATGCTGCATAGAGATGAATCTTGATCTTCTTCATCTCCCATCTCAATACAGCATCCCTACTAAAGGCATCTCGGACTTAGTCGATTTTTCATAAATTCTGAGAAAAACATATGTAAGGATGCTGCGAGATGAATGGGATGCTGCATGGAGATGAATCTTGATCTTCTACATCTCCCATCTTAATACAGCATCCCTACTTAAAGGCATCTCGGACTTAGTCGATTTTTCATAAATTCTAAGAAATTCATATGTTAGGATGCTGCGAGATGAATGGGATGCTGCATGGAGATGAATCTTGATCTTCTTCATCTCCCATCTCAATACAGCATCCCTACTAAAAGGCATCTCGGACTTAGTCGATTTTTTATAAATTCCAAGAAAAACATATGTTAGGATGCTGCGAGATGAATGGGATGCTGCATGGAGATGAACCTTGATCTTCTTCATCTCCCATCTTAACACAGCATCCCTACTTAAAGGCATCTCGGACTTAGTCGATTTTTCATAAACCCTAAGAAAAACATATGTTAGGATGCTGCGAGATGAATGGGATGCTGCATGGAGATGAATCTTGATCTTCTTCATCTCCCATCTCAATACAGCATCCCTACTTAAAGGCATCTCGGACTAAGTCGATTTTTCATAAATTCTAAGAAAAACATATGTAAGGATGCTGCGAGATGAATGGGATGCTGCATGGAGATGAATCTTGATCTTCTACATCTCCCATCGTAATACAGCATCCCTACTTAAAGGCATCTCGGACTTAGTCGATTTTTCATAAATTCTAAGAAAAACATATGTTGGATGCTGCGAGATGAATGGGATGCTGCATGGAGATGAATCTTGATCTTCTTCATCTCCCATCTTAATACAGCATCCCTACTTAAAGGCATCTCGGACTTAGTCGATTTTTCATAAATTCCAAGAAAAACATATGTTTGGATGCTGCGAGATGAATGGGATGCTGCATGGAGATGAATCTTGATCTTCTCCATCTCCCATCTCAATACAGCATCCCTACTTAAAGGCATCTCGGACTTAGTGATTTTTCATAAATTCTAAGAAAAACATATGTTAGGATGCTGGGAGATGTATGGGATGCTGCATGGAGATGAATCTTGATCTTCTTCATCTCCCATCTTAATACAGCATCCCTACTTAAAGGCATCTCGGACTTAGTCGATTTTTCATAAATTCTAAGAAAAACATATGTTTAGGATGCTGGGAGATGAATGGATGCTGCATGGAGATGAATCTGATCTTCTTCATCTCCAATCTTAATACAGCATCCCTTCTTAAAGGCATCTCGGACTAAGTCGATTTTTCATAAGTTCTAATAAAAAACATATGTTAGGATGCTGCGAGATGAATGGGATGCTGCATGGAGATGAATCTTGATCTTCTTCATCTCCCATCTTAATACAGCATCCCTACTTAAAGGCATCTCGGACTTAGTCGATTTTTCATAAATTCTAAGAAATTCATATGTTAGGATGCTGCGAGATGAATGGGATGCTGCATGGAGATGAATCTTGATCTCCTACATCTCCAATCTCAATACAGCATCCCTACTTAAAGGCATCTCTGACTTAGTCGATTTTTCATAAATTCTAAGAAAAACATATGTTAGGATGCTGCGAGATGAATGGTATGCTGCACTGAGATGAATCTTGATATTCTTCATCTCCCATCTCAATACAGCATCCCTGCTTAAAGCATCTCGGACTTAGTCGATTTTTCATAAATTCTAAGAAAAACATATGTAAGGATGCTGCGAGATGAATGGTATGCTGCACTGAGATGAATCTTGATATTCTTCATCTCCCATCTTAATACAGCATCCCTGCTTAAAGGCATCTCGGACTTAGTCGATTTTTCATAAATTCTAAGAAAAACATATGTAAGGATGCTGCGAGATGAATGGGATGCTGCATGGAGATGAATCTTGATATTCTTCATCTCCCATCTTAATACAGCATCCCTGCTTAAAGGCATCTCGGACCTAGTCGATTTTTCATAAATTCTAAAAAAAACATATGTTAGGATGCTGCGAGATGAATGGGATGCTGCATGGAGATGAATCTTGATCTTCTTCATCTCCCATCTTAATACAGCATCCCTACTTAAAGGCATCTCGGACTTAGTCGATTTTTTCATAAATTCTAAGAAAAACATATGTTTGGATGCTAAGAGATGAATGGGATGCTGCATGGAGATGAATCTTGATCTTCTTCATCTCCCGTCTTAATACAGCATCCCTACTTATTACGGACTTAGTCGATTTTTCATAAATTCTAAGAAAAACATATGTTAGGATGCTGGGAGATGAATGGGATGCTGCATGGAGATGTATCTGATCTTCTTCATCTCCCATCTTAATACAGCATCCCTACTTAAAGGCATCTCGGACTTAGTCGATTTTTCATAAATTCTATGAAAAACATATGTTAGGATGCTGGGAGATGAATGGGATGCTGCATGGAGATGTATCTTGATCTTCTTCATCTCCTATCTTAATACAGCATCCCTACTTAAAGGCATCTCGGACTTAGTCGATTTTCATAAATTCTAAGAAAAACATATGTTAGGATGCTGCGAGACGAATGGGATGCTGCATTGAGATGAATCTTGATCTCCTACATCTCCCATCTCAATACAGCATCCCTACTTAAAGACATCTCGGACTTAGTCGATTTTCATAAATTCTAAGAAATTCATATGTAAGGATGCTGCGAGATGAATGGGATGCTGCATGGAGATGAATCTTTGATCTCCTACATCTCCCATCTCAATACAGCATCCCTTATTAAAGGCATCTCGGACTTATGTCGATTTTTCATAAATTCTAAGAAATTCATATGTTAGGATGCTGCGAGATGAATGGGATGCTGCATGGAGATGAATCTTGATCTACTTCTTCTCCCATCTTAATACAGCATCCCTACTTAAAGGCATCTCGGACTTAGTCGATTTTTCATAAATTCTAAGAAATTCATATGTTAGGATGCTGCGAGATGAATGGGATGCTGCATGGAGATGAATCTTGATCTTCTACATCTCCCATCTTAATACAGCATCCCTACTTAAAGGCATCTCGGACTTAGTCGATTTTTCATAAATTCTATGAAAAACATATGTTAGGATGCTGGGAGATGAATGGGATGCTGCATGGAGATGTATCTTGATCTTCTTCATCTCCTATCTTAATACAGCATCCCTACTTAAAGGCATCTCGGACTTAGTCGATTTTTCATAAATTCTATGAAAAACATATGTTAGGATGCTGGGAGATGAATGGGATGCTGCATGGAGATGTATCTTGATCTTCTTCATCTCCCATCTTAAACAGCATCCCTACGTAAAGGCATCTCGGACTTAGTCGATTTTTCATAAATTCATGGAAAAACATATGTTAGGATGCTGGGAGATGAATGGGATGCTGCATGGAGATGAATCTTGATCTTCTTCATCTCCCATCTTAATACAGCATCCCTACTTAAAGGCATCTCGGACTAAGTCGATTTTTCATAAAGTCTAAGAAAAACATATGTTAGGATGCTGCGAGATGAATGGGATGCTGCATTGAGATGAATCTTTATCTTCTTCATCTCCGTCTTAATACAGCATCCCTACTTAAAGGCATCTCGGACTTAGTCGATTTTTCATAAATTCTAAGAAAAACATATGTTAGGATGCTGCGAGATGAATGGGATGCTGCATGGAGATGAATCTTGATCTTCTTCATCTCCCGTCTTAATACAGCATCCCTACTTAAAGCATCCCGGACTTAGTCGATTTTTCATAAATTCTAAGAAAAACATATGTAAGGATGCTGGGAGATGAATGGGATGCTGCATGGAGATGAATCTTGATCTCCTACATCTCCCATCTTAATACAGCATCCCTACTTAAAGGCATCTCGGACTTAGTCGACTTTTCATAAATTCATAGAAATTCATATGTTAGGATGCTGCGAGATAA